>NW_018364541.1:148271-169727 GCF_002078875.1 Numida meleagris | reverse complement strand
GGAGAGAGACCGTACAAGTGCCCTGAATGTGGGAAGGGCTTCAAAAGCAGAACTGACCTCACTGTCCACCAGCGCATCCACACAGGAGAGAGACCCTACAAGTGCCCTGAGTGTGCGAAGAGTTTCAAAAGCAGTAGTGAACTCACTGTCCACCAGCGCGTCCACACAGGAGAGAGACCCTACAAGTGTCTTGAGTGTGGGAAGAGCTTCAAAAGCAGAGCTGAACTCACTGTCCACCAGCGCGTCCACGCAGGAGAGAAACCCTACAGATGCCCTGATTGTGGAAAGGGCTTCAAACGCTGTACTGAACTCATCCGCCACCAGCGCATCCACAAAGGAGAGAGACCGTACAAGTGCCCTGAGTGCGCGAAGAGCTTCAAATGCAGTACTGAACTCATCCGCCACCAGCGCGTCCACACAGGAGAGAGACCCTACAAGTGCCCTGAGTGTGGGAAGGGCTTCAGCAGACGTTCCCACCTCATCCGCCACCAGGGCATCCACACAGGAGAGAGACCCTACAAGTGCCCTGATTGTGGGAAGGGCTTCAAAAGGAGTCCCCATCTCATCATCCACCAGCGCATCCACACAGGAGAGAGGCCCTACAAGTGCGTTGAGTGTGGGAAGGGCTTTAAAAGCAGTACTGAACTCATTGTCCACCAGCGCATCCACAATTGATAGAGACCCTTCTAGTGCCCTCTTTGCGGGAAGGGTTTTAGAAGCAATTCTTCCCTCTACTCCCACAAGCACATCCACGCCGGAGGCACATTGTAGCAGTTCCCTGAGTTTGTGTGAAGGTTCACAAGCACTTGCATCCTCGTTTCCTAGTAAGTAAGCCTTGTGTCACTTAACATCTTTCTGAGCAGAAGAGAAAGAAAAGAGAGAGGTGAGGCAGCGGGAGACAGAGAGGGAGATGGACAGAGACAGAGATCACTGGTCCACGTTCCAGCTTTGGTCCAGCCAAGAGAGGTGCGGGGCTCTTGGGTTGCGAGCATCCTTGTCCCGAGGTTTCAAAAGTCTCAAAAAAGAACCCCAAGGATCTCTCTGGCATCCTTCTATGGCTGCTAGATGTACCTGTGTGCCATCCAGGGCTGTGAACAAGTGAGTCTGCAACAAGCAAGATCATCAAAAACAAGTTTGCAGTCAAAACTGACAGCAAAATGGGAATGTTTTGGACAGAGCAAGGCCGTCTCCATTTTCACAGGACTCCCTCCTCCCCCAAGTCTCCAGCCTTCAGTCTGTTGACGTGGGAACACTTGAATCTTCCAAGGCTTTGAGACAATACCAGGAATATATCAAGTAAAGTGTTTTTCCTTGATCTGCTCCGTAACACGGGACCTGAGGGCTGACACAATGGCAAGGAGAAAGGAGAACGGCGTGGTGGTATAAGGAGAGCAGCACTGAAAAGACCATGTCCTGCTGCTGCCCATGGCCATGGCTCCAGGGAAGCAGCAGCCTGACTCAAAGGCAGCAGAGAGGGAGCGCCCATGGGGCGGTGAGGGGCAGCCCCACAGACACCAGGGCTGCTGCTCCGTGTGGCAGTTGGGCTCCTGGTTCCAGCACCAAGGAACCAAGGGCTCCTCTCCGTCATCCAGAGGAGATGGGAGCTGAGATCAATGATTTTCTGATCATTTCTCTATCTAGGCAAAGAGCCTGGCTACTTTTGTACATGAGGATTGCCAGCCAGAAGAACGTAGAAAATAAAGAAGAAATGTGATGAATAGTGTTACTTAATTGGAACTAAAACCATCATAGGATTGAGAGATTGGGAGCGAGGGGGGAAGAGATGAAAGAAAGGCAGTCCAAGCTTTTCCTGAATTTTTGATCGTCCCATGAAGAGCATTTTACTGATGCTGAAGGAACGTGTCTTGACAGAGTTTCCTGAGGGCATCCCTGAGCTGCTGGTTTCTCATGCTGTAGATGAGGGGGTTGATTACTGGAGGTATCACTGTGTATAACACCGCCACCACCAGGTCCAGGGATGGGGAGGAGATAGAGGGCGTCTTCAGGTAGGCAAACACGGCAGTGCTGACAAAGAGGGAGACCATGGCCAGGTGAGATAGCCGTCCCTGCTCAGAGGGCATCCTCAGCACGGCCCTGAAGATCTGCACATCAGACAGCACCATGAATAGTAAACAAGCAAAAAAGATTAAGACACCTAATATGACAAGTCCAACTTCCCTGAGGTAAGAACCAGAGCAAGAGAGCTTGAGGATTTGGGCGATTTCACAGAAGAACTGGTTCATGGCATTACCTTGGCAGAGTGGTATTGAAAAAGTGCTGGCAGTGTGCAGCAGAGCATGGAGAACCGCAGAGCCCCAGGCAGCTGCTGCCATGGTGGCACAAGCTCTGCTGTCCACCAGGGTCCTGTAGTGCAGGGGCTTGCAGATGGCAATGTAGCGGTCATACGACATAATGGTGAGGAAGAGAATACTCTGCTGAGAACAAAAACATAAAGAAAAAGACCTGTGCAGCACATCCAGAGTAGGAGATGGTGGTGGTGTCGCAGAGGGCATTAGCCATGGCTTTGGGGAGAGTGGTGGAGATGCAGCCCAGGTCGAGGAGGGCGAGGTTGAGGAAGACGAAGTCCATGGGCGTGTGCAGGCAGTGGTCACAGGCTACGGCTGTGCTGATGAGGCCGTTGCCCAGGAGGGCAGCCAGGTAGATGGCCAGGAAGAGGCAGAAGAGCAGGAGCTGCAGCTGCCGCGTGTCTGCGAATGCCAGGAGGAGGAAGTCGCTGATGGAGCTGCTGTTGGGCATCTGCTGCCTTTGGCCACAAGAACGTGTCCAAGGAGAACAGAAGTGAGTGACAAGTCTTTCTCTTTGGAAAGTATTAATTCAGCTGCATGATGTGATCTACATTTCAGGAGGTTCAGCTTGCCATGAGAGCCTCTTCCCTTTCTCTCTGAAGGAAGCAGCCTTGTCCCTGTGGGTTCATGGGAACGTGGTGGTGGTGTGCACTGGGAAAAATATATATATGTATATGTATATTCTTACTTCCCATTCATTCCCTGTTCATATCTCTGTGGTCGGCACATGTCCCTCCTGGGAGCTCTTTTCCAGTCTTTTCCCTGTCTGCACTTACAGACAGCAGCCCAAAATCTCTGCATTTCTATTTGGTTTCCAGAACCCACCCTGTTTGCACGGCACTATCTAAGTGCATGTTCATTCTTTCAAGTGAAAAAGGGAACCTAAGAAATGTCCCATGGGTTGACAGCAAGAAAAAATGTGTTTATAGAAAGTAGAGTGGCTGAATGCAATTTAGGATTCCCTCTTGATGTGATCAGACTTGATAAATCCTTTTCTATTTCTCCCTCTACATCTTTACCATCTCCTATAAACAGGAAAGAGAAAGCATAGCAGAAAATCCCTCCTTTGTCCTTCCTTGTGGATAGTCCCCTCTGGTGCAGGGACTTCTCTCTGCAGCACCCTGGACAGCTCCCCAGGCAGGCTGAGTGCTGAGCCTGGCAGCAGGCAGAGTCCCTGTCCTGGCACACAGCCCCTGGGCCACAGCAGGGACCCTGCTCTGCACCACAGCCCTGGGCACCCGGCTGCACCCCCGGCTGCACAGCCTGCAGCCGTCCTGGGACACGCAGCCCTCAGGGCTGTGCTCTGATGCTGCAGCAGGGCAGCCCTCATCTGGAGCAGGACTTTTTCCATGATTAATAAACACAGAGTGTATGCAGCCAGATCTGCAATGGGATGTCCCAGCTTCAGTGATTCCTCCAGGAAAAGTGGCTGCACTGCCTGCAGCCAAAGACGTACCTTGTCAAGGGCTGTGAGTAATGCTCCTCCAGTGAGCTCACAGCCTGCTCACACTGTACACTTCCTGTAATCGCTCTCTCCTTTCTCTTCTATCCTCCTGTCACCCACCGTTCATGCCCCTTGCCCTGTTGTGCTGTGCAGGAGAGCTGCTCCTGGGCAGAGCTGTCTCTCTACAGCGCTGCCTGCTTGTATGAGCTCCCTGTGTCCCAGGAGCCCGGCCCAGCTCAGCAGCAGAGGATGCCATTTTTTCCTCCCCACTCATCTCCCCTCAGAATTCCCTGGCTCTCCATGACCAACAGCTCCTGAAAGACAACAGCATCATGATTATTCTTTGAAATCTGCTGAATTAACTGCCAAATGTCCAGTGGGCAGTGACTAATTCCAGAAATATGGTTAGTCCTACCAGAGAGTGTGTGCTGTCACAAGAAGGACACACAGAGATGGACAGGGAGGGGCTGGCTTCCCCAGTGCAGGGCAGTGATGCCCCTGGGGCAGTGCAGGCATCTCATCCCCAGATGCAAAACCTGTGGCTGAAATGGGATTCAGCTCTCCATGGACCCACAGGGACAGGGTTAAATGCCTTCCACAACTGGACTGTAGCACAAGGGGCATACAGAAGCTGTACCATGGATGGGCGAGGAGACAAGTAAGGGCAACTGCCCTCTGTGTGAGTGCATCCAGCTCTTCCTGGGGATAGCACAGGAGCCAGGTAAGAGCTAATGGAAATGGTGAACAGAGGAGACCAGCAGTGTCTGTTCCTGGCTTCCTGATCAGGAAGAACAAGGGGAAGGCGCCCTCTACAGACGGGTGGGAGCCTGATGTTCTCAGGCCCATGTCTCCTGTGGGGACCTTTTTCACTCAAGTATCTGCTGCAGGGACAGCACAGCAGGACATACGGCATCCAGCAGATGCCTGGAGAGCACAGATGACAGCTTCTTGAGCAAGGCATGGAGGAACCCAAGAGGAGAGGTGCTCTGCTGGATCTCATCCTCTCCAGCAAGGAGGGGCCTGTGGGGTGGAGGTGAAAGACAGCGTGGGCTGCAGTGGCCATGGGATGATGGAGCTGAGGAGTCTGAAGGGAGGGCAAGAGAGAAGAACACACCTTTTTTCTTAAGAAGAGCGCACCTTGGCTTCTTCAAGTGTCTGTGGGGTGCAGGACAGAAAGGAAGCAGACAGGAAGTGGAACCAAGATGTCCCCTAGCAGCAATACAGAGAATTTGTCCTAGTGCACCTGCTGAGATGATTTTAGGAAGGTTAGAGCTCACCCACAATTGAATCTTCCCAGGCATATTTAAGACAATACGGGCTTGTTGAAATATGTAGGTGACAGAAGGAAGGCAAGGGAGAATGTGGACCCAAAGTAGAATGGGGCAGGGTACCTGGCATGAAGGGCATGAAGCCTCCTGTGCTGCATGTGGCCATTGAAAACAAGAGCTGAGAAAAACAAAAAGCGCTCAGGTCTTCAGTGTGAGTCAGGCAGTGCAAAGACTGAGAGATGTCATGGACAATTCTGGGCAGGGACAATCTGGGGGTCACCAGGCTCTGTGCAGGACACCAACAGATCTTCTTTTCCTTTAGAAGCTCTAAGTCTGAAAGATGTTAATTAATGTCAATAAAATTGAAACCAAGGATTGAAGACAAAGACGGAAATGAATGCAAATTTGTTAACACACTACTCAACTTCTTAAATTCTCACCAGTACTGCTTCTTTTGAATTTGTAAGTAATCGTCTTCTAGGGGATTTTGTGTCTTTTTGTTTTTTTCAAAAAGGAGAATGTTTTCCATTACTGTGCTAGGATGACATGAATGCCTTCAGGTACAGGGACACACACAGTGGTGCCAAAGCCAGTGCCCTGTGACTAATGCCCAGCATCCACCGCTGCTCTACACTGCTGCACATTTCATTTCCCTCATCCTCCAGGTGTCACCAACCCTCCTAAATAAATGACCATGGTTAAGGGCATGTTCCCAGCAGGCCATCTGGACACATGCTCTTCGCACTGCCCTCCAGGTTTCCCCCATCCCTTGCTCTTTGTTCACTCTGATACCTCCCAACTCTCTGGCTGCTTTATGAGCTTCAGGGAGGTTGGATCTTGCTCCCTCTCTCCACAGTCTCATGAGCTCTTTTGTCACCTCCTGAACTGTGTTTGTATCTATCCCTTCCTATCTCTGCCTAACTCATTTCTTGTGCAACTCTTCCCTGTGAAAGACAAGCCTCATGAGATGCAGCTTGGACATGGCATGCAGTTGTTCGCTGTGTTTTACTGTTCATTCAATTGTATCAATTCAGTTCAAGTTGAGGAGGGCATTTGTCCATGCTGTGACAGAGCGAAGCTCTTAGGGGCCATCCAGGATCAATATCTGTTGCCAAGTGCTGCTTTAACTTCTTGTTTAAACCAAACCATAAATAACTAGACTTCTTAAATGCTCATTGGTCATTTCCTCTTTTAGCTTTCCCCAGATAACTCTCCAGTGTGCTGTTCAAGTTGTGAACACTTGAAGAAGATGACAGGAAGGCACAAAGGCACATGAGGGCTCTGTAGATTGAAATGGGCCCCAGGGGGCATTTGCTGCTGAGTCCATCTACCTCCATTCCTGTGAGAATACGGCACGAAGTGCTCAAGAAGATGAAGTCAGAAGTAAGAGGGAAGTTTCTTGGAGTACTAATGGGCCCCACTGAGGGCCATTACCAACACAGCTTCCCCAGGGACTTCTCCGAGCAGATGATTGGAAGCCCTGATTACAGGTAGACAAAGGCACTGTGATGGCGACACTCATGCTGAGAAAACCCTCCTTTGTCTTATGAAGTGGAAAGGCCAAGCCCTGATCCCCAGACCCTTGGAAGGGAGATCCTGTCCCTCATGCTGGCTTAGGGCTCTTCCTGGGGCAGTGGGATGGAGGTTTGTATGATGTCAAATGAAAGACATGTACCGATGCATCATCACTGCACCACTGCCCACTGAGACAGAGCAGTGAATCTGCTGTCACTGTGCTCCTTCCCAGTGCGACAGCACAGGACCTCTGACATCACAGTGCTCCAACCCACTGGGACGGCAGAGTGACCCTGACATCACTGTAATACTGACCAGTGCAACAACTCTGTAATTCTGACATCACTGCTCTCCACTCCACCGAGACACCACCGGGACTCTGGTGTCACTGAGCTCCTATCCACTGCGACAGCACAGGGACTCCAACATCACTGTGCTCATACCCACTGTCAGAGAATCCGAGAATATCCCGTGTTGGAAAGGACCCACGAGGATCACTGAGTCCAACTTCAGTCTCCACACGACCACCCACAAAGCAGACCAAATGACTGAGAGCATGGCCTGAATACTTCTTGATCTCTAGCAATCTTGGTGCTGGAACCACTTCCCTGGGGGCCTCTTCCAGTGCCCCCCTTTGGGCACTCTCCATACTTTGATGTCCTTTATGTTCTGCAGTGCCCAGGAGTGCACCCAGTGCTGCAGGTGAGGCTGCAGCAGTGCAGAGCAGAGCGGGACAATCCCTTCCCTCACGCGGCTGGCAATGCCATGCTCGATGCAGCCCAGGGCACGGTTGGCCTTCCTGGCTGCCTGGGCACACAGCTGACTCACGTTCCATTGGCTGCTGACCAGGACCCCCAATCCCTTTCAGTGGGACTGCTCTCCAGTGTCCCATCCCCCTGTCAGTGTGTATGTCCAGGGTTGCCCCTACCTGAGTGCAGAATCAGGCACTTGTTCTTGTTATGCTTCATGCAGTTGGTGCTTTCCCAGTTCTCTAACTTGTCCACATCTCTCTGCAAGGCCTCTCCACCCTTGATGGAGTCAACAGCTCCACCCTATTTGGTATTGTCAGCAAACTTGCTCGGAACATCTTCTTGACCTGCATGCAAGCCATGGATGAAATCATTAAAGACAAGTGGCTCTAAAATGGAGCTCTGGAGCCCCTAAAATGAGGAACCCTGCTAGTGACCGTCCACCAGCCTGATGGAATCCCATTTACAATAACCCATTGGGCCCAACCCATTGCCAAATGCTCACACTACACGGTATGTTTCTGTGTAGCTGTATGCAGGACATTTTGTCCAGAAGGCTGATGTAAGAAACAGGATCCAAAGCTCTACTGACATCAGAAAGGCACTGAAGTGAGACTGACAGGTCCGTAATCGTTGGGGTCTTCTTTTTTGCTTTCCTTTAAAGCTGGAGCATTTGCCAGCTTCCAGTCAACTGGGAACTGGCATGACCCTACACTTCTTCTGATGCCATTCAGATGAGAGCCCAGAGCAAACAAAGGTGTCACTGGGGAAAGAATGTAGATGTGACCTATCTTTGTGAGGCCTTGAACTTCACAGTATGCCACAGGTGGAGCAGAGAGGAAGATCGGGCTCTTCTCTTGTGAGCTCATCCATTTGGTCGGCTGAATAACACCACATGGTCCATGGGGACAGGTGCAAAAGGCACACGGGGTGCCCTAAACACAGGGCTGTGGTGGCATTTAGGATGACCAAGAACACCTCCCTTCTGGCCCTCAGCTGATATTCGAGAATGAGGTGTCTATCTCAGAGATTTTCCACCCAAGCGTCCAAGCAGTAGCACATAGGTAGGATCACCCCAGACACCTTCATCATCACCGACTGTGTGTGTGAGCAGCTGAGTCACCACTGAATAAAGACCAAGGATTCAGATGAGGGACTCACACGCAGACACCTCATTGTGCACATCTCATCTCCACGATGAGGACTCCCAACTCCCATGGTTCTGTGAGGAACTGAATCCCATTTCAGCCCCAGAGTTTCCTTCAGCGGATGAGATGCCTAACCCTGGGGTTAAGATGGGATGGCCTGACAGTAACAGGACAAAGGGGAATGGCTTTAGATTAAAAAGGGGTGATTTAGGTTATCTGTCAGGAAGAAATGTTTTACTTGGAGGCAGTGGAAAAGCTGCCCAGAGAGGTTGTGGATGCCCCATCCCTGGAGGCATTCAAGGCCAGGTTGGATGGGATCCTGGGCAGCCTGATTTGGTGGTAGGGAACCCTGCCCATGGCTGGGGGGTTGGGACTAAGTGATCTCTGAAGTCCCCTCCAACCTAAGCTATTCTATGATTCTGTAATGTTATGCCCACACTGCCTCAGCAGAATCACTGCCCAGAACAGGGAAGCCAACCCCTCCCTGTCCTTGACTGTGTCTCCTTTTTCATATGGGCCATGAGCAGAGGTTTCCAGATTTGACAGAGGTTTCCAGATTTGCTCTTCTCGTGGGCAAGCCTGTTCTGATTGGACCAGCCGTGCTCCTGGAATCCACTGGGCATGTAGTGATTAACTGAGCTGTCTTCCAAGTACATTCTGCTGTGATGACTCCGCTGCCTTGCAGGAGCTGTCTGCCCTGGAGCCCCATGGATATCTCCAGGGAGAGCCGTGGGGAAGAGAAAAGCCCATCCTTTGCTGGTGAGCTGGGCCAGGCTCCTGGGACACTGAGAGCTTATACAAACAGGCAGCGCTGCAGAGAGACAGCTCTGCTCAGGGGCAGCTCCTGTGCACCACGCCGCAGGGCTTGGGGACATGGTCTGCATGTGAGTGAGAGACGTGAGAAGGGAGAGAGTGATGACAGGCTGTGTGGCATGTAAGCCGGCTGTGAGCTCACTGGAGGAGCATTGCTCACAGCCCTTGACTCGATAAGTCTCTCTCTGCAGTCAGTGCAGCTGCTTCACCTGGAAGAATAACTGAAGCTGAGACATTCCTGAACAGACTTGGCTGTAGACGCTCATAGTTTGTCTTTTTTTAAATCATGGGAAAAGATCTGCTCCAGATGAGAGATCACCTGCTGCAGCATCAGAGCACAGCCCTGAGGGCTGCGTTTCCCAGGATGGCTGCAGGCTGTGCAGCCGGGGGTGCAGCCGGGTGCCCAGGGCTGTGGTGCAGAGCAGGGTCCCTGCTGTGGCCCAGGGGCTGTGTGCCGGGGCAGGGACTCTGCCACCTTCCAGGCTCAGCACTCAGCCTGCCCGGGGAGCTGCCCAGGGCGCTGTGGGGAGACATGTTGGAGGAAGGAGCCCCCTGCCAGGGCAGGGGCCTGGGTAATAATAAGACTTCCTGGAATGCCTCTGGCAACAGCAGTGCAGGTAGGAATGTTAAGCTCTAGTTCTGCCTCTGATTCCATTCTAGGGGAATTTTCTTGGGGTCATGACGCCCACATCTCCTCTGCATTTCTCAAGCTGTGTGCAGTGCAGTTGCTTCAGATTGAGGAATGATCTCCCTCTCCAGGAGACATCAGCTCGAGGCTACCACTGTGGGGGTGCCCTGGAAAGCTGCCACAAGCCCCAAGATGGGCACAGCTCCTTTGGGCTCTTCCTCCAGTCTCAGAGCCTTTGCTCCAGCCCCGTGAATTCGAAGCCTCCCCATGTCCCTTTTGTCCTTCTCCCCAGAGCTGGGCTGAGACAGAGAGCAGTTGGACACTGGCCCTCTGCACAGCCCGGGCTCTTCTCCAGAGCAACGTGTGGGTGCAGCCATCCTGCAGCGGAGCAACGGGCTGCACGGGGCAGTTAGGTATAAGCCTGATGGACACAGCAGCCCTCCAGATCGTTCTCCATGTTGTAGTGGGGCAGTGTGCCTCTGAGCAATGACTCATGTTTATACTGAAAACAAAAGAAAATCTGAAGGTTTTCTATCATTTCCCAAATGCAGTGAGGGAATCTCAATCAGCAAAAGATGCTCAAGTGGATCCTTTTGCAGTATATTGTCTTCTGGAGAGCAGGGTCTGAAGGTACCTTGCATCTCTGGAAGAATGCATACTGCCAAGATTTTTCCCTCCATGACACACAGAGTAACAAATAAGAGTGGTGTATACTGTAAATCAAATTGAATACAGACTCTACACTATCACAGCAAGTCTCTATACAGAAGATATGGTCAATCCTGCCTTCATGAGCTTCTTTCTCTCCCTTCTCAAGACTGGGAGCATGAAGTCTCTGATTCTGATATTATGGACACATCTCTGAAGAAGGGCAGTGTAGGATGAGAGGAATCCCTCCTTCGTTCATCACAAAGGCAGATGGCCAGTCTGCCAGTTTCACCTCTCAGTCTGACAAGCAGGGAACATCCCTACAGAGATGCTGGACACAATGGGACTCATTCAGTGAGGGATCCAACTTCAGAAAATGTCCCCCCATCAAGTAGAGGAGAGACTGCTGGAAACCTCCATGTGTGCACAGGTTTAGAGCAGAACTGACTGATTCTTCTGAAGGCTTTCCTAACACACCTATGTCTTATTCCCCTAGACAGGTCACCATTCCCAAATGCAGCAGATGCCCAACAGCAGCTCCATCAGCAACTTCCTCCTGACGGTCGCAGGCACGCGGCAGCTGCAGCTCCTGCTCTTCTGCCTCTTCCTGGCCATCTACCTGGCTGCCCTCCTGGGCAACGGCCTCATCAGCACAGCCGTAGCCTGCGACCACCACCTGCACACCCCCATGTACCTCTTCCTCCTCAACCTCACCCTCCTGGACCTGGGCTGCATCTCCACCACTCTCCCCAAAGCCATGGCCAATGCCCTCTGCGACACCACCACCATCTCCTACTCAGGATGTGCCGCACAGGTCTTTCTCTTCTTCCTCACAGCAGAGTATTTCCTTCTCACAGTCATGTCCTATGACCGCTACATTGCCATCTGCAAGCCCCTGCACTACGGGACCCTGGTGGGCAGCAGAGCTTGTGCCACCATGGCAGCAGCTGCCTGGGGCACTGGGGTTCTCTATGCTCTGCTGCACACTGCCAGTACATTTTCACTGCGACTCTGCCACGGCAATGCTGTGGACCAGGTCTTTTGTGAAATCGCCCAGATCCTCAAGCTCTCCTGCTCTGAATCAGACTACCTCAGGGAAACTGGTATTATTTATCTTAGTCTTTCTTTAATCTTTGGGTGTTTCGTTTTCATGGTGCTGTCCGATGTGCAGATCTTCAGGGCTGTGCTGAGGATGCCCTCTGAGCAGGGACGGCACAAAGCCTTTTCCACGTGCCTCCCTCACCTGGCCGTGGTCTCCCTCTTTGTCAGCACTGCCATGTTTGCCTACCTGAAGCCCCCCTCTGTCTCTTCTCCATCCCTTAATCTGGTGGCATCATTTCTATACTCAGTGGTGCCCCCAGCACTGAATCCTCTCATGAGGATTCAGGAGCTGAAGGATGCAGTGAGCAATACGTACTTCTTCAACATCCATAAGATGCATGTCAGCCTAACAGGAGTCCCAAGGTCATTCAGAAATTGTTAGGACAATCTCTTGTCATCATTTGTCTTCATTATTATTTTCAAAGACAATAGTGCTTTTAAAAACTCTATTCTTGGTCTGCTACATTTTTGTAGTGTTTTGACTCACTCATCTCATGTACCTCTAGATCAAGGCTGTCTGTTGATCAGTACAATAAAGAAGCCAGCAGAAATTCCTTTGTCTCTGCTCCCATGTTTTCCCATCTCTGAAACTGCAGGAGCAACTTGCATGTGCAGGAGGAATTCAGGGGCCAAGAGGCCAGTTGCGACACGGAGCAGCAGCCTTGTTGTCCACGGGGGCTGCCCCTCACTGCCCAGTGCCCCGTCCTCTCATCTGTGTTTGAAACGGGGCTGCTGCTGCCCAGCTCCAATGGCCACGGACAGCAGCAGGACGTGGTCTTTGCAGTGCTGCTCTCTTTTCGCTTCCATCCTCCCCTTCTTCTCTATGCCCTTGGGGACATGGGCAGACCAGGAAGGTGGCTCTGGACATTTGTCAGCCCCAGCCTCTCACATCAGCCATTTCCAGCACTGACTGCATGTTTATGGCAGAGCTTTTTCCTGAAGCCATCTCCGTGCTCCTGGTGGTGGAGTAGGGCTGTCCGCAGACCCCTGTGTGGGACACGGCTGGGGCAGCCCTGGGGCTGCCAAGCAGGAATGCTGGGGAGCGTGGGGCACTGAGGGCTGCCACGGGCACTTGTGCTGGGGAACTCTTCCCCACCCCAAACACAGCTGTCCTGTGCAGTGCAGGCACAGCGGGGGCAAGTGTGGGGCTGGGACAGCACAGTGATGGGCTGCAGATGGGAAACCCACCACCATGGCAATCAGGAGGTGGAAGGAGGTGGTCTTGGTGTAGAAGGAGCCGGGCAGGAGGGAGCAGTGTGCCCTGGCCGAGCAGCCAGGGAAGGCTGAGGGCACATCACTGCAGCCTGTGAGTGCCCGTCAGGAGATCGTGGAGAACACGGAGCCAGGCTCCGCACTGCCTTGCACAGTGGGAGGATGAAAGACAAAGGGTGATGGGTGAACCTGGAGACATTTAGCCTGGAGATAAGACGAGATTTTTCACTCAATTCAGGGCTCATCCTGAGCAAGGTGGCTGCTGTCTTGTCCCTGCTGGGATGAGTGGCTTGGGGATGTGCTTCCTGTGCCAAGCTGCCTCCTGCTGGACAAGCAGCCTCCTGAGACAAACGAGTCGCAACCGTCAGCATCACGACTTGTGCCTCCCGTGCTCTGCTTGCTAAGAACCATAGAATCACCAAGGTTGGAAACCTTTCCTGTTATCTCCATCACTCTCGCCCCATGGACTGTCAGAGCTTGGGTGGGATGCGTTGCTTTAAGGCCTTGTGGTGTTTGTGCATAATGCTTGAGAGAAAGTGTGATGAAATCAGATGCCATCGGGGTCCCTACTACACGGACCTTATCTCCCTCTGCAGTGTGTAGGGAGCTGCATAGGGCAGGACCATTGCGATTCATAGATTCTCAAGTGTTGACCAACCAGGTGGCTTCTTCCAAATGCTTCTCCCAGCACTTCAGTGTTCTGCCACCCATTACTTTCAACATAGTTTTTAACAGCCCTTTGTATCGTTCGATATTACCAGAAGCCGGTGCATGATAGAGGATGTGATCAATCCACTCAGCGCCATGATCTTTGGCCCAAATATCCACTGGGGAGTTTTGGAAATGAGTCCCATTATCGGACTCAATTCTTTCTGGAGTGCCATGTCACCACGGGACTTGTTTCTCCAGTCCTAATACAGTGTTTTGGGCAGTAGCATGGGGTACTGGAAATCTTTCCAGCCACCCAGTGGTTGCCTCCACCATGGTGAGCACGTAACGCTTACCATCGCGGCTTCGTGGCAAGGTGATAGAATCTACCTGCCACGCCTGCCCATCCTTAAACTCTTGTCATCACCATGACAAACCAAGACAAACAGAAATAACTAACTTGTACACAGGGGTAATTTAGGCAGTTATTGTTCATTATTGGAAAAGAAGAGGGGAGGACTTGAGACAACAAAACTGAAACACAAACATAGCAAATCGTTTTCATTTCACTAAATAGATGAAGAATAAGAGGGATAAGAAATCCTAACAAAGCATGATCAAATTTCTGTGTTGGAAATCATTTGAAAATATAAAATATTAGTTCAATGTGTTGTGGGTTAGGTGCAGTTCCAATTAAGTGAAGGGGACACTGAATTCAATAGCTGTTCCATGGTGTGCAGAGAAACTTGCATGTGATACGTAGCCATTAAAACACAAAGTTTGTTGTCATTGGGTTCTAAGCAAGGAAAGAAGTGATTTTTGTCTCCACCCACAAGCTGTTCAATTTTATTTCTCCACTGCCTTGTTGAGAAGGGGCAGTGGCAGAGCAGCAGGTATTGGGAAACATTGCATGCCTGGTAGCGCGTAGCTGACTTTTCTCAAAGATTTACGGTATGACCTTAGATAAGAAGTAAGCTGTGTATGTGTGGAATTTACTGCTTGTAGTGCTTTAATTAACAGCAGGTGTGGTGCTCAAAAATAGCCTGGGAAATGATATTGTTTTGAGACACTTCGTTTTGAGACACTTTTGATATTTGTGGGGCACCTATCTTGTTCTGATATTTGTGGGGCACCTATCTTGTAAACAAGTATGCTATATAAGGAAGGGCTGCTGCCCTAATAAATGAAGCTGTTTGAACTTACCCTGAGTTGCTGCTTCCCACGCGGGCGGGCGGGGGTTTGTCTTTTCCCTTTGCCGACTGTGGGGGTAACGCTGTGTCCAAGTGTTTTCCTACAAGCAGGGGGGCACCTGGGAGCCAGGCAAGGTGAGCACAGCGCAGCTGGGCGCTCAGTTCCCGGGTCATTTTGGGGTCCCAGCCTTGCAGCACGGTGTCTCTGTGGGCATTCCTCTCTGCAGGACAGCCCAGCCCAGCCCCACCACCCCACAGGCAGCCCCTGGCAGCTCTGTGCAGGCACTGCATGGGGCAGCACACGTGCAGGGGTACGGAGATGTGCCCCCAGCTCAGCCCCTGGCACCGCACATCCTCCTTTGCACAGCACCTACATCGTCCCCTTTATTTCATCTTCTGCTTCATCATGGTGCCCCCTCGCTGACCTTTTAGCTCTTTTTCCCTAATTTGGCAAATTTCCATTGCTTGGTTTGCCATAATGAGCAACTTTCGATCTTGGTGCACTACAACTGCAAACAATTTATACAAAACCCAAGAAAAAGTCCTTGCACCTGGTGGAGGCGGTCATAGGACATAATGATGAGAATGCCATACTCTGTTGAAAACAAAAGCAAAAAGAAAAAGACCTGTGCAGCACATCCTGAGTAGGAGATGGTGGTGGTGTCCCCGAGGGCATTGCCCATGGCTTTGGGGAGAGTGGTGGAGATGCAGCCCAGGTCCAGGAGGGCGAGGTTGAGGAAGACGAAGTGCATGGGGGTGTGCAGGCAGTGGTGGCAGGCTACGGCTGTGCTGATGAGGCCATTGCCCAGGAGGGCAGCCAGGTAGATGGCCAGGAAGAGGCAGAAGAGCAGGAGCTGCAGCTGCCGCATGTCTGTGAGCGCCAGGAGGAGGAAGTCGCTGATGGAGCTGCTGTTGGGCATCTGCTGCCTTTGGCCACAAGAACCTGTCCAAGGAAAACAAAAGTCAATAACAAGTCTTTTGTTGAGAAGCAGGTTGCTCGGCAGCACGTAGCTACTGATTTACTAATGATTTATGATGTAATGATGTAATCCCTAGATACGTGGAATGTGGTGTTTCCAGTGTGTTCTAGTATATTCCAACATATCCGTAGTATTCTGTATCCATAGTGCTGTAGTTAACAACGTATCCCATATATGGAAATAACTCGGGCAACGATAGTGTTAGCATGCCTGTTGCATAGAGCCTGTATCCCTGGACCCTGTATCCCTGGAAGCATGAATACTATATAAGATGGTGTGTTGCTACAATAAAGTTGGATGCATCTCATATTGAGTTGATCTTGCGTTCCCCACGCGAGTACCGGTAGTGCAACCCTTTTGGGGAAACTTGGGGTGTTCCCCAACATTTGGCACCCAAACAGGGACCAACGAGGCCAGGGGTTACTGGACAGGGACCCTACCCAGGGAGCGTGAAGGGCGGACCGCATTTTCCTCCATTGCATTGTTGGCAGCGGAGAAGCCTTTTTGGCTTGCCAGGGGTAGTGGATCCGGGGTCTACCGTGCCTTCTTTTGCAGATGCTGGCCAGCGCAGCTCCATCTATCTTCACCGGTGAATTGATTACGTTGCGTTACGTCGCAGGGATGGAGCGGGAGATAGCCCAATTACTGTTATTGTGCTTTTCAGAAAAGCAGGGGGTCGATGCGGGGACGTTAAAATTAGTTCCTGACCCATTAGATTTTATTATGCTTTTTAGAAAAGCGGGGACGATGAAGTTAATCCCTAATTTATTAGATTATGGTCGCTCATCGGGTGCGTTTTTGCATGCCGGGACATTGTTTAATGTTGAGGAGTGGCGAAAGTTGGGCGATACGCTATGGGATCATGTGATTGATGATCGTAAAGAGGCAGAGAAGTAAATGAAACAGTGGTGAGAAATTATTAATTGTATTAAGCGCCACAAAGTGGAACAGGATGTTGCGGATCAAGCAGCTAAGCAGCTGGGCTTAGCAACACCTGTGGCGCAGAGGGGTACTCAGGATCGGCCGTACCCTTCCTTAGGCATACCTATTTCGGTGAAAAATATGGATAGTATTGTCCCCTCTGCTCCTGTTACTGCTGCTGCAGAGGACCCTGAGTCCGAACCCGATTTGTTTCCCCCAGGAGAGGGTAATGAAGATTTACTCCCTCCTTCGCCTCCTCCCCCGCCTTCTCCCAATGAGGTGTGTTTGTCCGGGGGCGCAACCTCTGCCATATCGGTTGGTCGCCCAAAATGGGCTAACATAGCTCAGCAGGCGGTGGGATACGGAGTTGCAGTGCATCATGGATAAACAGGTAGCACACTGGTTACTTACTTGCTTTTTACAAAAGCGAATGGACTTTTTATTCTCTCTAAGAGAGGTGAAGCAGTCCGATCAAAGGACTTGGAGCAGTTGCTGAGCTGGGCTAAGGCTCAGGGCTGTGTGAAAGACGTGGAGCTGGTATTCTCCACAGTGAAGTGGATCAGTTTTGCATGGGAACTATGGGGAGCTCTTTAACGAAGGAGCAACAAGTAAATCTCAAAGAATTACAGAGAGTTTTAAACGCCCCTGAGTTTTTGAATTCTGGGTTTTCTTTTGATGGGGCAGTTTGGGACAAAGTTTGCATAAGACTCTGGAACGCTGAAATTACAGCTGCGAAGCTTTTGCCTGTTTGACGCTGAATCTCGGCAGCGTTCGAACAAGTTCGACAGGGAAGGACAAATCGTTCCAACCATTTGCCGGTGCCCCTCGATGAGGAAAGCAGCTTCTGCCGGACCCGATCTGGGACTTCAACCCTTCCCCCAGCCGGGGAGAAGAAAGAGTGCAGCCCTCGGAGAGCACTGCCGCCACTGCTGCGAGGTGCCCGCAGCACCCGCAGCCGTAGTTCACTCTGGATTTTCCCTGCTTCGCTACCGCCCTCCGTAAACCCCCCCATGCCGTTTGCCGTTCCGCTTCTGCTGCCCACAATTTTGTTAACGACAAGGATGGACTGCAACTAGAGGACCTTTTTGACCCTAGTCCAATAGATCCGGAGAACGAACTGGAAATTTTTCCCACCTGACGACAATCTGAAGGGGATGGGAAGGAAAAATGTTGTTTTTTCTACAGCGTACTACAGTGCTATAAAACAGTGTGGGAGGGGTCGACGTCGTCTATAAATTTTATGCCCTCTAAAAAGATTTGGACTGGATTCCTGTGCATTCATTTGTTTTTCCAACTGCTATGGCTGACTATACTGGACAAATATCCACTCTCCCCCCCAAAAAAAAATATCAGTTAACTAACTCTTTGTATGTTACAGGTGTCATTCAGCAGATTGAGGAATCTTTTCTTAAGGAAGTTAACAACCCTGCTTTGTTTTCACAGTTCAAGCGAGTTTTGTATTATGTATATCACTGAGGTATTCTTAAAAGAAAAAGGGGGGAAATACGGGAGTCGGGGATATACTTGTGTATCTACAGGGACTGGCCTTACGTGGGTTCCAACGCAATACATTCGGCTTCATCTCAAGGCAGAAAATAACTGGGATTGTGTGTTTCTTGCTTATTAGTATTGTTTCATAATTTGCCGTTTACCACCTCATTATCAGTAATCCTTGGTTATGATGTTATTAGCCTATCATTTAGCATTTTCTTAATTTGTGAAGGCAAAACCTGGAAAGGAATCCCAGGTAAAGGGATGACCCTGTACCATAGAATGATTAACTGTTTTTCATCCCAATAGTTAGGATTTTAGAAATATGACCACGCATCACTCGAGACAAAGGTGCACGCTATCTTACTTTGATTCCACATGTGATTCTGATATAGGATTCTGGAGTATTGCCCAACAGATTTCAGTTCACTGGTCCCTTTAACTGGCACCTATATCTGGGGCCCAAACGCCCCTCACTATAGAATGATCTTGGGATAGAACAAAGTTCTCTGATAGTTTTAAGGGAACTGATAGTTGAGTCTATAGTTGTAAATATTTTGTTTCGTAGAGAGAGCTGACCTTAGTAGCTTGTTTTGCTCTGCGAACAGTTTTCCACTTGTGCTCTGTATATCGCACTGGCCATGCGGATGCAGTGTACAAAATGGAAAAACCCTGCAGACCCTGAGAAGAATAAAAGCAGGGTAGAGTTTGTGGTGGGTGAGAGAGGAAAAGTGCACTTTGAAGCAGGGGACGCCCTGCTGGCACTGCCTGTCACATCCACCGCTGGCGTGTTTCTTCTCTCTCCTTTCTGGTGGTTTGTCACCTTTCAAGGGTCAGTAAGTAATAATAGATTAGCTTAGGGAGTTTCTGATTCCTGCTGTGTATGTTGATTGGAACTCATTCTTTTTAATGGGTTTAACAGTATTTCTTGTCATTATGCTGTTTGCCCTGTATCTTTTCTTATGTTTAGTGTGTTGTCAATCGAGGCTCTGATTGAATTATGATGGTTATATTATTAATATGATTAGTGATATTATTTTATAGAATGGTCAAAGATTTCTAAGAAACTTAGAAATGCCTCCCACAAAGAGCTTCGGTCTCTTCAAATCCTTGACAGCACCTGTTCCAACGAAGTACAGCTATGGAGTGTGACTGTTAGAATTTTCGCCTCATTCCTAGCCCCAGGAGTTGCTGCCGCCCAAGCCTTGAAGCAGATTGAACGTCTTGCTTGTTGGACTGTTAAACAAAGCAATCATACTTCAGAGATCCTTGAGGAAATGTTAGAAGATATGAACAGCCTTCGCTATGCAATGCTGCAAAATCGAGCCGTGATAGACTTTCTTTTACCTGCTCAAGGGCATGGCTGTAAAGAATTTGATGGAATGTGTTGTTTTAATCTTTCTGATCATAGCGAATCGATTCAAAAGCAAATTCATTGGTTGCTTAATCACACTTGATCCATTACTAAGGATCATAATCCTATTGATGATTGGCTGTGATCTGTGTTTCCAGGTCTTACTCCTTGGGTATATGATATTATTAAGGAAGGTGTCAAATGGATCTTAATCATTATCCTACTTGTGATAGTTGCTAGAATATTGTATAGTTGTCTGCTACGTGCCACCGCGCCAAAAAGCTGCACTTGTTGTGACTGACAACAAGGATCAGGACATTATCCATGATTGGCTACAAGATCAAGGGGGACACAACCCGAAGGATTGTTTTGCCCTGCAACCTTAAAAGAAAAAGGGGGGAATTGTTGCAGAGCGATGTGCTCGGGAGCACGTAGCCACCGTAGCTAATGATTCACTAATGACTTACGATGTAATCTTAAATGAAAGAAATAGATTGATAAGTACAGGTGCAGGTGCAGTGGTGTGTATAGTACGCTGCAGCTTAGCAAGATGTTCTGTATACGAAAATTGCTTGGGAAACACCATTGTTCTCTGATGCGCTTGGTTGCATGAAACCTGGATCCTGTAAACAAGCATGCAATATAAGGGCTTGTTGCTACAATAAAGTTGAAGCTGTGTGCACTCACATTGAGTGGTCGTGCTTCCCCACGCAAGGAGGGCAACCCTCTGGGAAAACTTGGGGCGTTTCCCAACAAAGGGGGAATTGAGTTAGCACAAGACCAGCACAAGGAACCATCCGAAGCCAGAGTGACTTGGCAAAGCAGCAGTGGGGTGAAAAGGGCAGAGTTAGGATGACCTTGAGCCTTCATCCAACAACCACCAGGAGGGGAGGAAGACCTCGAGCCTTCATCCAACCACCACCAGGAGGAGCTACAACATATGTGCTGGGGGGAGGGATGGTATGCAAAAGAATTCCTGGGAAATGATGAATATGTAGATGGCTCCCCAGAAACATGCTGAATATATAGATGGATCCCAGGAAACCTGCTGAATATGTATAAGCTTGGCTTTGAAATATCTCACATTTCTGCCCGTGGTGATGCGAGTTTGGTAGGGCGGTGACCCCCCTGGCATCCGGTGTGGACACATCACCGTAATAAACATACCTGCTTTAGAACCTCATCTCGGGTTATGGAGTTGGATTCCACAAATCAGGGGTCCCCTATGGGGTTGGGGAGCCCCTATGGGGTTTTGGGGTCCCCTCTGGGGCTGAGGGATACCTATGGGGTTTTGGGTTCCCCTATGGGGCTTTGGGGTCCCTTATGGGACTGAGGGATCCCTATGGGGTTTTGGGGTCCCCTATGGGGCTGGGGGGCCCCTATGGGGTTTTGGGGTCTCCTATGGGGTTTTGTGGTCCCTTATGGGCTTTCGGGGTCTTCTATGGGGTTTTGTGTTCCCTTATGGGGCTGAGGGGCCCCTATGGGGTTTTGTGGTCCCCTATGGGGCTAGGGTCCCCTATGGGGTTTTGGGGACTCGTATGGGGTTTTGTGGTCCCCTATGGGGCTGGGGTCCCCTCTGGGGTTTTGGGGTCCCCTATGGGGCTGGGGACTCCTATGGGGTTTTGGGGTCCCCTATGAGGTTTTGGGGTCCCCTATGGGGCTGAGGGGCCCTTATGGGGTTTTGGCGACTCCTATGGGGTTTTGTGGTCCCCTATGGGGCTGGGGGTCCCCTATGGGTTTTTTGGCGGTCCCTATATGGGGCTCAGCGTTCTCCCTATAGGCGCTGCTTTCCGGCTCCTCATTAGCATAATCCCGCCCCCCGCCATCACGTGCCCCTCGGCCCACGCTCCGCCCTCCTCATTTGCATCCCGCCCGCCGAGCCCACGCCCCGTCACGTGACGCGCCGCCCCTCTCCGCACGCCCCCGCTCGCCATTGGCTCCGCCCCACGTCACGTGGCTCCACGCTTCCGCTTCCGGCTGCAGCTGAGCCACGAGCGGGAGGGAGATGGGGCGGCCGGTGCGGCGGGGTGCGGGGGGGTA
>NW_018364541.1:145796-147309 GCF_002078875.1 Numida meleagris | reverse complement strand
CGGTTTGGGGTTTTTGTGGAGGAAAAATGGGGATTTTTGGGTCACTTGGGGTTTTGATGGGGGAAAATGGGGATTTGGGGTCTGTGTGGTGGGTTATGGGGTCGTTTTGGGGTGGATGTGGGGTTTTGATGGGGGAAGATGGGGGATTGGGGGCCATTTTGGGGTTTTAATGGGGAAAAACGAGAGATTTTGGGGGACATTTTGGGGTCTTGATGGGGGAAAATTGGGATTTGGGGGTCTGTTTTGGGGTTTTGATGGGGGAAAATGGGGATTTTGGGGTCTGTTTTGGGGGACATTGTGGGGGGTATTTGTGGTCATTTTGGGCGGATATGGGTCTGTTTCGGGTTTTGATGGGGGAATACGGGGATTTTTGGGTCTGTTTTGGTGTTTTTATGGGGAAAAATGGGGGGTATTTGGGGTCATTGTGGGGGTATTTGGGGTCATTTGGGGCAGATTTGGGTCTGTTTGGGGATTTTGATGGGGGAAAATGGGGATTTGGGGGCTTTAAAGGGAGAAAAAATGGGGATTTTTGGGTGGGAGGGAGGTGCCCTCAGCCAGCATTTGTGTGCTGGGGACAGAGAAGCGGCTGGCACTGGAGTTTCTGTCCTCTGCGAGCTGCTTCCCTGGGCCTTGGCTGTTCCCAGCAAGGAGCCTCTTTGCTTGCAGAAGCCCGTGAGCTTTGCGGAGGTGGCCGTGTATTTCAGCAGGGAGGAGTGGGCGCTGCTGGAGCCTGCGCAGCGAGCGCTCTACCGGGACGTGATGCTGGAGACGTACGAGTGCGTGGCCTCGCTGGGTGAGAGCTTTGCTGCCTTTCCTCCTCGTTAGGGCACCTTTGAGCCTCTGCAAGGAGAATGTACAATCATCCCAGTGCAGTGACTTATTGACTAACACAACAACAGCACAAAGGCAAAGATGAGCATGAGTTTCAGAAAGAGTTGGAGTGCTCATCACTCCGGTGAAAGCCCCAGAGTGGCTGCTGTCAAGCAGGCATCAGCCAGGAGGGGGAGGATCAGCTCCCTGCAAACAGCCCTTGTGCTGCTGCACTGCATGGTGCCACCAGCTCCAGCAGCTGACACCCTGGTTACTCCTGTAATCTGAAATAAAGTGCTTGTGCATCTTTTTCAGAGAGGTAGAAGGTGTGCTGGGCTTGAAAGGAAGCCTGTGTGTGTCCCTCCAGTGTCATTCAGGCCCTAATTATGGGTTCACAATTGGGAAGGGACACATAGTTGAGTGGCTGGAGCAGCAGCTGTGCCAGAATGATGGCAATGCTCTCATCTCCACTGTTTCTGTCCTTGAAGCTCCACTTCCAGCCCCCAAGCCCGTGGTGATCTCCCAGCTGGAAGGAGGGGAAGAGCCCTGGATCCCAGCTGTGCACAGCCCAGAGGTCGTGGCAGAAGACGTTTGCCCAGGTGAGGTGGTGGAGGGAAGGAGGAGGTCGGGGCCGGCAAAAGTCATCTGTGGCTGGGCTACATGTGGGGCACGGTGTGCTATTTCTGAATGTCCTGTGTCATCC
>NW_018364541.1:141918-145005 GCF_002078875.1 Numida meleagris | reverse complement strand
GGAGAGAGACCCTACAAGTGCGCTGAGTGTGGGAGGGGCTTCAGGAGACGTTCCCACCTCATCTGCCACCAGCGCATCCACACAGGAGAGAGACCCTACAAGTGCCCTGAGTGTGCGAAGAGCTTCAAAAGCAGTGCCCATCTCATGAGCCACCAGCGCATCCACACAGGAGAGAGACCCTACAAGTGCCCCGAGTGTGGGAAGGGCTTCAGACGCAGTACTGAACTCATCCGCCACCAGCGTATCCACAATGGAGAGAGACCCTACAAGTGCCCTGAGTGTGGGAAGAGCTTCAAATGCAGTACTGAACTCATCATCCACCAGCGGATCCACACAGGAGAGAGACCCTACAAGTGCCCTGTGTGTGGGAAGTGTTTCAGGAGGCGTTCCCACCTCATCAGCCACCAGCGGATCCACACAGGAGAGAGACCCTACAAGTGCCCTGAGTGTGAGAAGAGCTTCAAAAGCAGTACTGAACTTGTCTGCCACCAGCGCATCCACACAGGAGAGAGACCCTATAAGTGCGCTGAGTGTGGGAAGAGCTTCAAAACGAGTACCCATCTCATCAGCCACCAGTGCATCCACACAGGAGAGAGACCCTACACATGCTGTGAGTGTGGGAAGGGCTTCAAAAGCAGTAGTGAACTCATCCACCACCAGCGCGTCCACACAGGAGAGAAACCCTACACATGCCCTGATTGTGGAAAGGGCTTCAAAAGCAGTTCTTCCCTCTACTCCCACAGGCGCATCCACACAGGAGACACATTGTAGCAGTGCCCTGAGTTTGTGAGAAGCTTCACAAGCCCTTCCAGCCTCGTTACCTACCTGCACATCCACCCAGGACGCAGAGCCTGCAAGTGCTCCCAACAGCATGCACCTTTCCCTGACAGTGAATGCGTGGTTTCATCGCATGGAGTCATGGTGTAGAGAGCAGGCAACACTTGGTGTAAAGAATACGTGTCCCAGTGGGCGTTCACTTGAAGATAGCACTGTGAGCCCAGCAGGGAATAGTGCATGTGAGTGAGAGCAGAGAAATATCAACTCTGACCATGTTCAGGCTCCTGACATAGGTTGTAGGGCAGACCCAATCCCTCCAATTCCCTTCCTTATTCTGGATGTATCTGATGAAATTCTACTTCCAGTTTCCTCTCTTTTGCTTCCTCTCTTTCTCCACTGCCTGTAGAATGGCTGCTTGGTGGCTTTTGGAGTCAATGGTGAATTACCATGAGCACAGCGGTAAGAGGACGGACGTGCTGTTTCTCCCAAGGAAGAAAATGTGGGTACCCTGACAACCAGCTGCTGCCCTTGGTAACAAAAAGCGTGCTATGGAGAGGATAAAAACCCAAAGAGTTCTAAGGAAGAGCGGGTACCCCCTCCTCTGAACTGCAGTCGTGCAGGTCAATGAGTTGTCACTGACCAACTTGCTGCCTCCTACGGACCAACGAGACGTCGCTGGATCCTTGGTGCTGACTATCCCCACTCTGTAAACCCTTTGCTAGAATTTCTCTCTTTACTATCGCCAGCTTCCCCATCTCCCCCATCTCCCTTAGTTGCTTAGACCTTGTAATAAATCAGTTGGACAACACTGGCTTGGTTTGCTGCCTTCATCTTCCTCTGCATGTACATATATATAGAACCATCTCCTCCAATAACTGGAGCGAGACAAAAGGCTGGATCTGCTTGCAGCGACTTTGGAGTCCTCAGCTACAGGCTGGGCGCACTGCCGTAGGACTTCCAATTGCCAGACAGGTTCTTCAGATCCTTGCTGCAAGTGGGGCTCCTCATCCACTGCAGATCTGGATGATGGTAAAGGGTGAGGGCAGTTGGTGATGTCTCTTTCTTGATCCCTATTGCTAACCTCGTGTAGTCACAAAGAGATGCATTATCTTGCTTATTTTCTTTATTGTTCAACTTATCTTTTGACTGTAGGCACTGCTTTATTTTTGAATTACTTTGAAATGGACAGTAAAATAAGCCTCTCCCTTTTGCTGGTGTCTGTGTCCTTCCTGTTGAGCCCATCAACTGGCAAAACATATTCATATGCAATACATTTGCATACATAGTCATTCTTTTCCAAAACCTCATTAACATACGCTAATGTCTCTCTGGGCATGCACAGTTGCATCGAAGGTAGTGGTGCAATGACTTGCTTCCTCCCCCTTATTTCTCCTTCTGCTTAATCACAGTGAATTTTGGCTGAAATTCACTGTTTTTCCCCACATTAGCAAGTTTCCATTGCTTGTTATGCCGCAATGAGCAACTTTCTGTCTTGGTAGAGCATAGCTCAAAACAACGAATGTGAAACCCAAGAAAAAGACCTTGCCTCTGGTGCATGCAGAGATAAAAGTAGTCTTATTGTGACTTGAGCGCTTCTGTGAAGCAGTATCTTTGAGAAGAAGAAGGCTGCTCACACACCAAGCAGAGCTCAACTGGAAAGTTGTAGACCTAGCACACATTGATTCCTCATACTAAAGTAACATATTGGTCCTTAAGCAAAAATACTGATCCCTATTGCTAAGCCACCCTATACTGTGTTCATCACTGACCAAAATGCATGGCTGAGGGTGATGACCCATTTGAATGATAGTGTTCTGTAGCTGAGGATTTGCTCTACATAACTCTGCTCTTTCCAGCTGTTGTCGTTTCCATGGAAATAAATAGGAGGCATTACTTTTGGAGCAACCTACATACACGCGGCCCAAAACAATTTCCACTCACTAAACGTAGCCCAGGCAAGCCAGCAAGTTGGATGTTCATGCCTCATAGGTTGCCCTGGGACTGTGTAACTGTCCCCTCCATCCACAGAGAACCCCATCAAAGCAATCGGACTTTTCCGAGAGCAGCCCCGCGAGTCCAGAATTCCTGAGTCCAGTTTAGGGAGAGGCATCTTCTGCCCCTGCCTTGAGGACTGTCAGGAAGGAACATGTCTCGCCCCACACACAGAAGGAGGGAGGGGAGAATCTCTGCACTGCAATTATCTTAAAGGTACTGGCACTTCTACAGTTATTTCCATGCGCAGCTAAACTTTGTGATGTTACAAGACATCCAAGTAAGCCTTGTGTCACTTAACATCTTTCTGAGAGGAAG
>NW_018364541.1:135966-141303 GCF_002078875.1 Numida meleagris | reverse complement strand
AGAGAGCAGCACTGAAAAGACCACGTCCTGCTGCTGCCCATGGCCATGGCTCCAGGGAAGCAGCAGCCCGACTCAAAGGCAGCAGAGAGGGAGCGCCCATGGGGCGGTGAGGGGCAGCCCTACAGACACCAGGGCTGCTGCTCCGTGTGGCAGTTGGGCTCCTGGTTCCTGCATGAAGGAACCAAGGGCTCCTCTCTGTCATCCAGAGAAGATGGGAGCTGAGATCAATGACTTTCTGATGATTTCTCTATCTCTGCAAAGAGCCTGGTTACTTTTGTACATGAGGATTGCCAGCCAGAAGAAAAACGTAGAAAATAAAGAAGAAATGTGATGAATAGTGTTACTTAATTGGAATTAAAACCATCATAGGATTAAGAGATTGGGAGGGAGGGGGAAAGAGATGAAATAAAGTCAGTGCAAGCTTTTCCTGAATTTTTGATCGTCCTATGAAGAGCATTTTACTGATGCTGAAGGAATATGTCTTGAGAAATATAGTTTAAGATGGTTTAGTGGGGTTATTGGTGGTAGGTTGATGGTTGGACTAGGTGATCTTGTAGGTCTTTTCCAACCTAGCTAATTCTATGATTCTGTGATTCTAACATGTCTTGCAAGGCTTTTCTGAGGGCATCCCTGAGCTGCTGGTTCCTCATGCTGTAGATGAGGGGGTTGATTACTGGAGGTACCACTGTGTATAACACTGCCACCACCAGGTCCAGGGATGGGGAGGAGGTGGAGGGCGGCTTCAGGTAGGCAAACATGGCAGTGCTGACAAAGAGGGAGACCATGGCCAGGTGAGGGAGGCACGTGGAAAAGGCTTTGTGCCGTCCCTGCTCAGAGGGCATCCTCAGCACGGCCCTGAAGATCTGCACATAGGACAGCACCATGAAAACAAAACAAGCAAAAAAGTTTAAGGCGCTAAATATGACAAACCCTTCTTCCCTGAGGAAAGAACCAGAGCAAGAGAGCTTGAGGATCTGGGGGATTTCACAGAAGAACTGGTTCATGGCATTACCTTTGCAGAGTAGTATTGAAGAAGTGCTGGCATTGTGCAGCAGAGCATGCAGAACCACAGTGCCCAAGCAGCTGCTGCCATGGTGGCACAAGCTCTGCTGCCCACCAGGGTCCCGTAGTGCAGGGGCTTGCAGATGGCAACGTAGCGGTAGACCTGTGCAGCACATCCGGAGTAGGAGATGGCGCTGGTCTCGCAGAGGGCATTGGCCATGGCTTTGGGGAGAGTGGTGGAGATGCAGCCCAGGTCGAGGAGGGCGAGGTTGAGGAAGACGAAGTCCATGGGGGTGTTCAGGCGGTGGTGGCAGGCTATGGCTGTGCTGATGAGGCCGTTGCCCAGGAGGGCAGACAGGTGGATGGCCAGGAAGAGGCAGAAGAGCAGGAGCTGCAGCTGCCGCGTGTCTGCGAGCGCCAGGAGGAGGATCTCACTGATGGAGCTGCTGTTGGGCATCTGCTGCCTTTGGTCACAAGAACGTGTCCAAGGAGAACAGAAGTGAGTGACAAGTCTTTTTCTGTGAAAAGTGCTCAGTCAGCTCCAAGGTGATCTACATTTCAGGAGGTTCATTTTGCCATGAGGGCCTCTGTTCTTTCTGTCTGAAGGAAGTAGCCTTGTCCCTGTGGGTCCATGGGAACGTGGTGGTGGTGTGGGGGCAGATTTTCTTGCCAGAATTTGTCAGATGGAATCTCTTCTAATGCACAGGTACCTGTCAGCATTTGCACAAGCGATGCCTGAAATTTGCGGGTAGCAAATAGAAGTTTTCAGGGTAGATTTTCCTCCAAATTCTCATCCTACTCACCATGCCCAAGGAGCTGTTGCTGAAATCAGAAACCCTGATCCCTTGTGCTGCACTCAGTGTGAATGGCTGTGAGTGAGACCTGAGAGGCAAAGGTATCTGTCAACGGTTTACGGGCGTTTGGCCTGGTTCTGTGATGAATGGGACGGCCGGACCCACGGACCCAGGCCTTGGGAAAGGGAAAAGGGAAAAAAGGGTAAGGAAATGGGCCTGAGAGCAAAGAACAGCAGCAACAATCTGAGGAGAAACAAACTAATTGACTAAATAAGATCTCGGAATGCAAAACAACACACTATAATACAATATAATTACAATTTAAGCTGTTATATACAATACAGAGAGAGAGACTGTCCAAAATCAAGGTAGGCGTTACTCTACTACCAACGATAGGATGGCTGGGGAGCGAGGTGCTGCCAGGACGAGAGACGGGCGGAAAAAGGGACGAGGTCTCGTGATCTGCAAGTTTTGGTCTTTTCCCTCTGGCCGGAAATGGTAACAGAGGAGCAAAGTCCCCTGGGGAATGTAGTAGACCTTCTCTTCTGAGAACCAGGTCCATCCACTACATGATGTTATGATGTGGAATACCAACAAGTGAAAATCACACAATCATGACAAGGACGCACCTTTACAACCATGTTCTTTGTTCGGGCAGCAATGTGTTTCCAGAGTTCAGCAGCCCAAATCAGTTTACCCCTTTGTTACCAGTTGCTTTGTTCCCATCGCTTTAATCCTCCTAAGGCATTGGCCACCATCCATGACTTGCAGGTGACACCAAGTTGGCTGGAAGTGTGGATGTGCTTGGGGGTAGCAAGGCCCTACAGAGGGATCTGGACAGGCTGGATCTCTGGGCTGAAGCCAGTGGGATGAGGTTCAACAAGACCAAGTGCCGGGTCCTGCACTTTGTCCACAACAACCCAGGGCAACGCTACAGGCTTGGGGCAGAGTGGCTAGAAGGTTGTGTGGAGGAAACGGATCTGGGGGTATTGGTGGATGCTCAGCTGAGCATGAGGCAGACATGTGCCCAGGTGGCCAAGAAGGCCAATGGCATCCTGGCTTGGATCAGGAATGGGGTGGTGAGCAGGACTGGGGAAGTCAAAAGTAAATCAAAGAAGCAAAAATAAACAAAAAATAAAAATGACATTAGGTATTAAATAGAATAAATAGAAAAAAAAATAGGAATGAAAATATATAAAAAATAAATATAAAAAATTAAAAATAGAATTAAATAGAAAGATGAAATGAAAATCGATCGCAGATAGCAACAGTGAAAAACGAACGAAATAAAACTAAAAATAAATGGAAACAAAAGACAAGAACTACAAAACAACAAAGCCTTTCTGCCTCGTGCTCATCCATGTTGTCCATTCCCTATGTCTCTCGTGGGCAGTGACAGCATTTCCCCACAACCCACGGCTTTACACGTAGGCTGATGGCCAACACCAAGCACAGCTCGCACCCTCTGGTGCGCCCCCTGCTGGCCGCCATGTATCTGCATTTATATTTAAAAAATAATACTATATATATATCATTTTATAATTATTTTTCTATTTATAATTGTATATTGCATTATATACTTCTATTATTTATATTATATATTTATATTATTATTTATATTGTATATCTATAATTGTATATATATTATATTTATATATTTATTCTGTATTTATTATTATATTTTATAGAAATACTGCAATTAAAAATAATTTAAAAAATATGATATCCTAATATATTATTATTTAATAATTTCATATATTATTATATTTTATGTAAATATCGCTATATTTTATGTAAATTATAAATGTATAATATATAAATACAGAGTTTTCACTTCGTTTTCTCAACCTTGCTTCAACAGCTGCTTCCGCTCTTCACATCAGAGCAGTGTTCTCACCAAAGCGGGTTTCATGGCAGCGGGAGCAGTCAGCAGGTTAATTAGCATGTAATGAGACCGGAACAATTGATAAGAGGTGACAGGATCTGAGTTCACAAAGTCACATCCCAGAATTTTCACCAAGTTGCAACCACAAACTCTGGAGTGCTCACGTGTATCTACATAGTATTGTCTCTGAGTATCGAAGCGCAACGAGTTCCCATACAAACTCATCCTTTACCATTATACAAGCACCAGGGCTTTGCTGGGATCTGTTTCAAAATTAGAGTTTGGGTTATGGGTTAGTGTAGGGTTAGCGTGAAGGTTAGTGTTAGAGTTAGGGTTCGGGTTAGGATTAGGGTTAGGGTTAGGGTTAGGGTTCAGGTTAGGATTAGGGTTAGGGTTAGGGTTCAGGTTAGGGTTAGGGTTAGGTAGGATTAGGGTTACAGTTATGGTTATCGTAGGGGTTAGGGTTAGGGTTAGGGTTACGGTTACGGTTACGGTAGGGTTACGGTAGGGTTAAGGTTAGGGTAGGGCTAGGGTTAGGGTTTGGGTAGGGCTAGTGTATATTTCAAAATGACACAGTTTTGTTCTTTGTCCAGGCAGATGTCTTGGGCCTCAAGAATATTACTCTGTGCCTATAGAGCCCTAAATACAATGTGCAATTGTACGTGTGATCAAAGAGAAATCTTCCCAACGCTCTCACTTTGGTTCTGTTCTTTCATAACACTTACTATGGCCGTTTCCTGGTTTGGAGGAATAAGTGTCAACTGTTTCAATTCCAGAGAGTCTTTGGTAAGCAGACCCATTAACTACCGGACTATGAATTTTGTATTTTCTCCCCTGGAATGGCATAGAGTGCTGCCATCCAAAGAGAGTCGCTCCAACCCCACTTGTCCTTTAAGCAGACTTCATTCCCATGGAAAGCTGAAGTCGCCATATTTAGGTCTGGTTTGCTTTTTGGCCCTCCAGTGCTTGCAGTGAATAGGCACAAGGATCTTGTGCTTTGACCACGTGATGATACATTTAAACAGAAGCCCTATTCACCTTTCCCATTGTTGTCAAAGGCAAATCACAGAAGTGTTTTCCACCGGAGTAACGTCATACCAGCGGTCCCACCTTGCAGTGCCACAATACTTCACATACTTCATCATTCCTCGGCCTGAGAAGCCACAGGATGCTCTAATTCGGGTGACCTTTTCATGTGTAGAATCACTGATCATTCCACACCTCATCTGGATTCCTTCTCCAGCTATTCCCCTCAGGAAGGGAAGCCATCTTTCTCTGTCTCAGTCCCACACCTGTTTGGAATGCACTTTGGCTCTACACATAATCACAGTAGCCAAGTTTATTTTTTTTTTTTTTTCTTTTGAGCCAGAGAAGCTTGCTAAGTTACAGAAACACACTTATCTACTTGTACCATTTGCAGGCACTTCAGTGCAAAGAAACAGTCTTACACACGCACATCATAAAAATAAGCTTGTCAAGGGGAAAATTTTCACTTCGAGGATGGTGAGGCCCTGGCATAGGCTGCCCAGAGAAGTTGTGGATGCCCCATTGCTGGAGGTGTTCAAGGCCAGGTTGGATGGGACCCTGGGCAGCCTGACCTAGTGCCTGATTTAGTGGTTGGGAGCCCTGTCCACAGCAGGGGTTGGGACTAGATGA
>NW_018364541.1:129897-134619 GCF_002078875.1 Numida meleagris | reverse complement strand
CGCATGCTGAATTTTGCTAACTGAGCAAATGACGCTAAATCTAAACACGTCAAACATGACATAAATATCATTTGGCTACATGTTCTCACTTTCCACCAAACGGCTCAGGAATGACTGCTAGTGAAAAGTTTAACAGCTGATTATCTTGCTAAAATGTTTATGCAATTCCTCTTCCTAAAAATTTTACCTAATAATAAAGCTCTAATTATTACCACAGTGCTCTATCCGGTCCTCATGCTGAAGGAATCCCCAGAAGAATCTTTGTGTCCCCATAAAATCAGGTGAGAGGGCTCCTGGCTGTCCTGAAAACCTCTTGCTGTACAGAATTGCATCCCCAAAGTCTCTCGACTGCAAGCACCTCTCTGCAGCAGTGCTGTGGTGAACGATGGCATCAGGAGGCAGTACAGAGAATGCGGTGACCAGGCTACTTTGGAACACCCTGACGTTCCTGGGGAAGCATGACTTCCTGAAATTCAAGAGGGAACTCAGTAATATCCAGCCCAAGGAGAGGCATGAGCGCATTGAGCTGGAGAGCATGTCACCAGCTGCGCTCGCCAGCCTGCTGTACAGACACTATGGGCGGTCCCACTGCGTGGAGGTGACAACAGATGTGCTGAGGGCCATGGGATTGACATGCTGGGCTGATGATCTCCTGGACAATCTGCAAACAGGTGAGCTGGCGAAGATGAGGTCCACGAATGGGCCACGGCAGCACTGAGTGACTGAACTCATCCTTCTCTTCTCTACAGGGGACAAGGTTTGTTGAGCAGAACAAAGAGGTTCTAATCCGGCGAGCCTACAGGGAGGGAGAGATCATCAAGGAACTCCTCCAGGAAGGTGTGCTGAGCTCCAAGCAGCATGACAGCATCATGGCAGAGAGCACCAACCAGAAGAGAATGCAGAAGCTCTATGAACTGGTGCCGATGTGGGATGTCACAGCCAAATATTGTCTGTACAAGGTGCTGATGAGAAATAATCCCTCCCTCTTCTTGGAATATGCAGGTAAGAATGCCACTTGATTACTTTTGCAGTTGAGAAGAAGTCTAGAGAGAGGGCAAGCCTTCAGGAGAAAGGGAGGACCACAGGCGCATCTACACGCCTTTGTCCTTGGGATGGACAGGAGGCATTTGTATGGGAGCTACTGCTCAACAGCTGCGGGCACAAGTAGTGGAGGATGCAAAGAGCACATGAGGAAGACCTATTCTTGGGCAGAGGTAATTCTTTAACCCTAGATTTATTCAACTCACCACTGTCTCCCATCTCTAGGAGATGATTTTACTCCCCATTGCTCAGCATTTGAAGGCTGGATAGAATATCAGGGTGAGTTCTGAACTGCTCAGCACAATCGTCCCTTTGTTAAACTGCATCACCTCCCCAGAGTCCCCTCCCGACCCATTCTGTGCAGTAACGCTGTTTAAAATGGACAAGTTTCCAGACAGTCCTTGGCTTTTGGTTACCTTCCTTCAGCTATGCACTCAGTGCAGCAGGATGTCGGTCTCACAGGACACAAGTACATTCTCCTGTTGCTTGACTGCATTTCTTTAGTTAGGAGCTGTTTTGCTCTGCCCCAAGCAGCCTTCCCCAGGGCCTCAAAACAATCAGGTCACTCTGTATTTCTCTGCCTTACTGCCATCTCCTCTCTCCTGCAGCTCCCAGGATATCTGATACACGAGGTGAGCTCTGAGCTGCTGAGCATTGTCACTTCCTTTGCTGAACCACATCACCTTCTGCACACGGCCTCCCATCCCTCCAGAAATACCCTTCCAAAAGCACGTCTGGCTTGGGCTCTCCACTTTTTCCTTCTGTATACAGGGCAGGGACCTGGCTCCAACAGAGCTCTTCAGGTTAAGAAAGTCAGAAATATTTCTGACACATATACTATCATGACTGATAAGACAGAGGTACAGGGATGTTGTAGCCAAGCAATGTAGGAGGCCTATGATTAGCCACTGATCACATAGATCAGCCAAGATTAATTCAAATTCCAGGCACTCCTGGCACTTCAGATGTCTAAGGATCTGGATAGTTCTTGCCTTTTGACCTCTCTTATGCACTAATGATGGCAGGATAATGATGGAAATGGCAACGCAGCAAGGACAAGAAGAATTATTGCAGCTCTTAGGGCCAGAGGGAGGTAGGTGCTCACTCCTTACCTTTCAGCTTCATTCGGTGGCACAGCTTCAAAACTGAGAGAACAGCTGGGGAAGCTGTTTCCATTCACAAAACCTGCACGTCCAGAACACGAGCCTTTTGATGTGGAGAGCAGCAGCGGCACAGGCTCAGGTCCCAAATGCATGGCATGCTCAAGTCCAGAGGTAAGATGCTGTGCTCCCCTGCTCAGTTCAGAGTGGTTTTCCAGGGCACCCTTGCACACATCTGTCTCTGGTGATTACTCACCAGGGATTCAGAGCCTGGAGNATTTATTCAACTCACCACTGTCTCCCATCTCTAGGAGATGATTTTACTCCCCATTGCTCAGCATTTGAAGGCTGGATAGAATATCAGGGTGAGTTCTGAACTGCTCAGCACAATCGTCCCTTTGTTAAACTGCATCACCTCCCCAGAGTCCCCTCCCGACCCATTCTGTGCAGTAACGCTGTTTAAAATGGACAAGTTTCCAGACAGTCCTTGGCTTTTGGTTACCTTCCTTCAGCTATGCACTCAGTGCAGCAGGATGTCGGTCTCACAGGACACAAGTACATTCTCCTGTTGCTTGACTGCATTTCTTTAGTTAGGAGCTGTTTTGCTCTGCCCCAAGCAGCCTTCCCCAGGGCCTCAAAACAATCAGGTCACTCTGTATTTCTCTGCCTTACTGCCATCTCCTCTCTCCTGCAGCTCCCAGGATATCTGATACACGAGGTGAGCTCTGAGCTGCTGAGCATTGTCACTTCCTTTGCTGAACCACATCACCTTCTGCACACGGCCTCCCATCCCTCCAGAAATACCCTTCCAAAAGCACGTCTGGCTTGGGCTCTCCACTTTTTCCTTCTGTATACAGGGCAGGGACCTGGCTCCAACAGAGCTCTTCAGGTTAAGAAAGTCAGAAATATTTCTGACACATATACTATCATGACTGATAAGACAGAGGTACAGGGATGTTGTAGCCAAGCAATGTAGGAGGCCTATGATTAGCCACTGATCACATAGATCAGCCAAGATTAATTCAAATTCCAGGCACTCCTGGCACTTCAGATGTCTAAGGATCTGGATAGTTCTTGCCTTTTGACCTCTCTTATGCACTAATGATGGCAGGATAATGATGGAAATGGCAACGCAGCAAGGACAAGAAGAATTATTGCAGCTCTTAGGGCCAGAGGGAGGTAGGTGCTCACTCCTTACCTTTCAGCTTCATTCGGTGGCACAGCTTCAAAACTGAGAGAACAGCTGGGGAAGCTGTTTCCATTCACAAAACCTGCACGTCCAGAACACGAGCCTTTTGATGTGGAGAGCAGCAGCGGCACAGGCTCAGGTCCCAAATGCATGGCATGCTCAAGTCCAGAGGTAAGATGCTGTGCTCCCCTGCTCAGTTCAGAGTGGTTTTCCAGGGCACCCTTGCACACATCTGTCTCTGGTGATTACTCACCAGGGATTCAGAGCCTGGAGTGCTTCTCCCATGAAGAAAGCCTGAGAGCATTGGGTTGCCCAGAGAGGTTCTAGAGTCTCCTTCCCTGAGGTTCTTCAAAACCTGATGTACATGGGCCTGGGAAACCTGCTCTGGGTGGCCCTGCAGGAGGGTTTGGACCAGATCATACAGTCGTGGAATAATGTAGTTTGGAAAAGGCCTCTAAGGATATCATTTCAGAGCACTAATGTAGACAGGCCTGAGCACAGAGTCATAACGTCATAGAACTGGAGAATGGTAGATTTATAGAATTATAGAATCACAGAATCACAGAATTTGTAGAATCATTTAGGTTGGAAAAGAGCTATACGTTCCAGTCCAACCATCAACTACTACTACAAGTCCACCTCTGAACTGTGTCCCAGTCATCACATCCACATGTCTCTTAAAGCCGTCCAGGGATGAGGAACCCATTAAACCAAACCAGCCTCGATACTGAATTTAATCCTGTCTGTGATTCTGTGCTTCTTGTTCAGGAGGACAAGGCAGAAGAAGTGAAGCCAGAGATTACTGGTGGCAAAGAAGGCAAGAAAGAGATATACAGGTGAGCACCTGGCAGCGGGGAGTGCCCTGCCCTGGTCAAATTGCAAAAAAAAAAAAAAAAAGGGACAAGGTGATCCCACACCCCAGTGTCCAGCCTGCAAGACCCTTTCTTCTCTCCTTCTACCACTCTGCAGAGCTCATTTTCCTCGGTCTGGCTTCTTCTGGTGCACTGAGACAGAGCTCAAGTTCCTAGTGAGAATGGCCACCACAGCTGAGTATGAGTACTCCTCCTGGGGAAGTCACCTGCCTGCAGGGATCCCCTCTGGATGGATGGAGGCCGGACCTGTGTTTGACATCCGTGCTGAACCACATGCTGTTGTGGCCATTCACCTCCGCCATTTCCTGTGTCTTGCAGGTACCACAGTGAGGACGATGGCTTGGTGGCTGAAACAGCCCTCGGGGAGGATGTACCTGATCCCTGTTCAGATGTGTCAATCTGTGACATATTTTGTCCATTCACAGAGGGGAAGTTAAGCACATCTGGGATGCGTGTCGGCCATGTCATGGATGGGAACCTGCTCCTGGAGAAGCCTGGTGCAGTGAAGCCATTCCATGCA
>NW_018364541.1:125756-128237 GCF_002078875.1 Numida meleagris | reverse complement strand
AGACTTGCGTGAGGCAGGAGACATGAGATGCCATGCTAATATCTAACAGAAACAGAGATAATGGTCCTTCAGTCCTAGCGCAGGTGGGATGTCTCCTGCTGAGCATTAGCACCCAACCATTCATCCTTCTGCTGTACCAGGGCTGCATTTTGTGGAGCAACACCGAGAACAGCTGATTCAACGCGTGACATCTGTCAGCCCTGTCCTGGACCAACTCTATGGGCGTGTCCTGACCAATGAGCAGTATCAGAGCATCCGAGCAATGCCCACCACGCAGGAGCAGATGCGGCTGCTCTATAGCTTCGTGCCAAGCTGGGATGTCGTCTGCAAGGATCTGTTCCTTGACGCGCTGAAGGAAACCAACAGTCACCTCATCCAGGACCTCCAGGAACAGGGAAATCCATGTTAGGCAGGTTCTGAGAGAGCATGACCCATGGAGGAATTTGGGAGGATGGGTCTTTTGATGGGCTCTAAATGACTCAAGGAACCCTGAGTTTTTTACAGTGTCTAATTGGGTCCTTGGTTTCATCTTTGCTGGGTGTGCCCATTATGGGTATGGAAGATTCTAGATTAGGGACAAGATAGCTGCTGTCTCATTAAAATCTCTGATGAGTGTATTTTTTCAATGCAATTTGCTCTTAGTGAGCCTAAAGATCACTTTCAGGGCAATTTCCATTCCATGTTGACACCAGCCCATTATCACATTTGACAGACTTGTGGCTAGACTGTTCCCTTTTCACTCATTCTTCCCATATTTGTGATCAGTTATTTCCACATTGTTGCCCCTGGTGGTCAACTTCGAGAATGTGAACCCATTGTTCACAAAGAAGCATAATATGACACTTCTTCCAATCACCATTTGACTCCTTTAATATAAACTGAGCATTTTGGTTCAGCCATTCAGTTCTTCCAGTTCCCCAACACACCAGGGCAGGAATAATCTCTACAAACTTTAGGCGATTGACCTTAAAACTGCCAAATTCCAGCCTCTTCAGAGGAGGCCATCGCCACAGAGACAGTGCCTGAGGGGTGGGGCTGATATGCAGCTGGGTGAGGCTGGGGCTGGGGCCTGAGGAGGTGGGGCCTGAGGAGGTGGGGCCTGCGGAGGTGGGTTCTGAAGGGGTTCTGAGGTTTCCATGGGTTTGTGGTGTCTCCATGGGGTCTGAGGTCTCCATGTGGTTATGAAGTTTCCATGGGCTGTAGGATGTTAGGAGTGCGGGTTTGTCATGGTTTTGTGATTTTCGGTTATTGGTATTCATCATAACATCATGTAGTGGATGTACCTAGTTCTCAGAAGAGAAAGACTACTACAGTCCCCACGGTACTTTTCTCCTCTGTTACCATTTTTCCAGCCGGAGGGAAAAGATAAAAGCTCGCAGTATAAAAGCTTGCAGATCACGAGACCTCTTTCCCTTTTCCGCCATCTCTCGTCTTGGCAGCACCTCGCTCTCCAGCCGTCTTATCGTGGGTAGTAGAGTAAGGCCTACCTTGATTTTGGGACACTCTCTCTCTCTGTATTGGATTTATCAGCTTAAATTGTAATTATCCCCCTTCGTCACGGAACCAGGCCAAACGCCCGTAAACCATTGACAGGGTTCCTTGTTGGGTTGGGTTTCCATAGGTTATGGCAGGCATGCCGAACCTGCGACCCTGCACAACTCGCAGTGCAGCCCGCACTCCCTTCCCCATGCCACCATGGGGTGACTCTTCCCACCGAGCAGCCCAGCCCCTCAGTACCAACCAAACATCGGTGCGCTATTAACACTGCCTGGGCTCAAACCAGGGACAGGGAGGGCACAGTGCAGTCCCTGCTCAAGTTAAGGCAAATCACTTCATGTATTTTCAACAATTGTCTAAATGCAGTACTGTGAGTGGAAAAAATATGCAGCCTTGCTTCTGTTGTGATAAATGAACTTGAGAATAGGTTTTAAGATTGCCAAAAAAAAATTTTTTTTGATATATTTCCTATTCCACTTATAGTCAACACAAATACATTGCTTGCAAATTTGCAAATGGAATGTAGAGAGTTGCAATCAAAAATTTGATCATGCCTTTTTAGCAGACTTTTATAAGGCCTTTCTTCAAAGAGAGAAACACCCCTCGCTTCACAGTCACGCCTTATTCATGTCATCGCTTTTTGGCAGGATGTACAATTGTGAACAATTAGTTTCAAGGGCAGAGTGAGTAACATTTCATCAAAAATCTCTGCTGCACACCTTGAGAACTCACTAGGAATTGCAACCAGTGCCACTGAAGCTGTCTCATGCGTTAGTTTCACTAAAACAAAGTCATATATCCTAGTGGTTTTATGTTTTTGTTGCTCCTGTTTTTATATGCTTTGATTAAAAAAAAACACATTAAATTAAAATAAGTTTTGTTACTTATATACCTAAGCTATATTATATATGGTATGAGAGCTGCTTAAAATGTAGTGCTTCATAATTTATTGTGTTGGTCCATGACATCAGAGGCAGATGTTGG
>NW_018364541.1:120068-122045 GCF_002078875.1 Numida meleagris | reverse complement strand
GCCCGTGTGCCAGAGAGGTGCCACAGAGCGATAGCCGTGCCAGAACAGCAGGGTGTTTCTCAGCATTGGCACCATTTAACATGGGCAAACTGAGAGACCACCAGAGACCCTTCCCCCAGCTCAGCACCTTGCCCGGAGGCAGGTTTGCAATGGACAGGCCCCTGGAAACAAAGGAAGGCAATGAGCCAATCACCTGACCCTCTGCCACAGCTACCGGCAGCCCAGGGCCTGAAGGCACTGGCTGGGTGCGTGCCAGCTGCACTCCCCTTCATCAGGCACGCTTTGGCATTTCCATTTCCCAGCTCCCCCACCGTGGGCTTCCTTTCCTTTCTCACCCTGCACGGAGCACGCGGAGCACATTCCCTTGCACAGGACTTTCTCGGCAGCGTGTGTCCCTTGCACGAGGAGGCTGGGCTGCCCCTCGCCGACATGCTGCTCGGGCACTGCCTTGGCCCCTGCTGCCCTGCTGGGTATGAAAGAGACTTAACAGAATTACCTGCATGGAGGCCTTTGGGAGAATCAAAGAGAGTGAGGGGAATTAATATTGCATGCAGAAATCCATACATGCAGAGCTATGGAGCAATGTCATTTCATCTCTGAGGAATGACGGATAAATACAGTCCCAGCTATGCTGCATTAGAGAGCCAACGGGTCAGCAGAGCATGCTGACCCCCTCTGGTCGCTTCCTCACCTTCCTGAGTTAGAAGGGACAATCGAAGGGTTAACTACTGAATGGGGCTTGGCTTTTAAATATCTCACATTTCTGCCCGTGGTTATGCGAGTTTGGTAGGGCGGCGACCCTCCTCGCATCTGGTGTGGGCGCAGCATCATAATAAACATACCTGCTTTAGAACCTAATCTCGGGTTATGGAGTTTGATTCCGCAAGTCCATTTGGCACCACACATGGGACCTTCTCAGTTCGGCTGCAGGACCGGCTGAGTGGGGGGATGCCTTTTGCGCGCCCCGAGGATTCTCGGAAGGACATTTGTTGCACGTATCCAGTACTGTGTCTTTGAACTATGATTGATACATCAGGGATATCGTTCCAAACGTTTGGACTACGATCCTATCTGAGCCGGCAGAGAGTGTGTGAGTGCGGTGTGACTTCAGTGCGAAGCGAGTGCGCAGTCCCAGGCCGTGGTTCCGTGGCCACGCAAGGGGCACGGCCAGAGAAGGACGAAGCGGCTGCAGTGGTGAAAGGCAGACCTTGAATTCATATGCCAACACTAAGACTCCTTTTCTCTGAAGCAGAACTGGCCTATGCCGCTTAATGGGTGCAAAAAGTGAAACAGTTCCTCACAAGAAGGAGTCGAAGTTGAAAAGAAAAGGAGAGAAGCAAAAAGATGAGAAATGGGATCCTTTAGATAACTTGCCCCCTCCCCCCCCTTAAAATTCAGAAGCAATGCAAGCGGCAGCCAGCTCTGCAGAGGCAGGGAGTGTCCCTGCTGCGGATCCCATGCAGGGTCCTAGAGAGAGCACACATCCTCAGTTATGGAGGGATTGGAACAATGTAAACGAGACCTGGAGAATTTTCCTTTCTCTAATACTAACCTTACTAACGCTTCACTGTATCCTCTTAGGGAAGTTCTCTTAGGTCAAGGGGAAATAAGGTATGTTGTTTACTGCAGGAGCTCTTACAAGAGGCTCAGAAAGTGTATGTCAGAAGGGTAAAGGAAAACAAAAGGCTAAGTTAATGGTTTCAACAGTGGATCATGTAGTGAAACAACAAATGGGTAACAGAGAAAGGAACACGGAAGGAAGGTTGGGCCCTGGAGGGAGACAGAGAGAGGAAAGATCCCAAGGATACACTGTACTGCTTACTGTCACTGTCACTGCGATTGTTAAATGTTTATGTTGTGAAAGTGTTCCCTAAGAAGCTGTTATGGGACAAGGGGTCTAAAGAGATACCAAAAAGAGCCCCTGGTTGTGTTTTGGCTCACTGGAGAGATGGTGCTGGTGAGCCAGGGGAATATTGG
>NW_018364541.1:115861-117588 GCF_002078875.1 Numida meleagris | reverse complement strand
TTGGGATCCTGGAAGAGGACGGCTCAGCCTCAGTGGATCGTCAAAGAGAAAGGGCCTCTTAAGCTGAAACTTCAGAAGCAAAATCTATAACTTGTCTTTTGTAAGTAGTATGTGTGTAGGATTTGCTTTAGCCTGGCTCGATAATTCATATCGCTCAGAACACGGCACAGAAGCTAAACCTCTCTGACTGCCGGATGTGTACGGCTCTATTCAGGAATGGAGGAATGGAATTCCCCAGGGATGGGATTCCACGTACTCATTGGACAGTGTGTCACAGTAGGTGCGCTCATGTAAATTCAACACAAGAATGAGGAGAATAGATCAGAGCTGTTGTGTCTCTATAGGGCAGTCTTGGAGGGTGGAAATGGATTTAGAAACATACGTGATCGATACATCAAGTATCTCTTGGTGATACCTCCGCTGGGTTTACAGAGCTGTGAGGTAAATTCACCAGTTGGTTACCAAATTTGGCATGGCTAAAGCGACTCTTTGTGGGCTGTATTATTATAATCATCCCGCTCTTTTTTATGTGCGTTGCAACGAGGTGTGTATTATGGCTACGTAAAACCTCTGGGAATAACTATGAAGAATGGAAAAGGCACGAGTTAAGGCAGAAAGTGGAGAGCGTAAGTTATTTCAAATCTTCCCTTTCCCAGAATGGAGTAATCTAGCAAAAGAATTTGCTAGGTTCAAGAAAAGGGGGAACTGAGTTAGAAGGGACAATCGAAGGGTTAACTATTGCGTGGGGCCGGGGTAAGTAGAATGGAAGGCAAGATGAGAAAAGGAACTCGGCCAAACTCCATTATCAGCAGGGACCAGCACAAGGAACTGGCCAAAGCCAGAGTGACTCGGCAAAGCAGCAGTGGGGTGAAAAGGGCAGAGTGATGGAGACCTCGAGCCTTCATCCAGCGACCGCCAGGAGGGGGGAGGAAGACCTCAAGCCTTCATCCAACGACCACCAGGAGGAGCTACAACATATGTGCTAGGGGGAGAGATGGTATGCAAAAGAATTCCTGGGAAATGATGAATATGTAGATGGCTCCCCAGAAACATGCTGAATATATAGATGGATCCCAGGAAACCTGCTGAATATGTATAAGCTTGGCTTTGAAATATCTCACATTTCTGCCCGTGGTGATGCGAGTTTGGTAGGGCAGCGACCCCCCTGGCATCTGGAGTGGGCACGTCACCGTAATAAACATACCTGCTTTAGAACCTCATCTCAGGTTATGGAGTTGGATTCCACAAATCAGGGGTCCCCTATGGGGCTGGTGTCCCCTATGGGGATGGGGGGCCCCTATGGGGTTTTGGGGTCCCCTCTGGGGCTGAGGGATACCTATGGGGTTTTGGGGTCCCCAATGGGGCTGGGGGTCCCCTATGGGTTTTTTGGCGGTTGCTATAGGGGGCTCAGCGTTCTCCTTATAGGCGCTGCTTTCCGGCGCCTCATTAGCATAACCCCGCCCCCCTATTACGTGCCCCTCGGCCCGCGCTCCGCCCTCCTCATTTGCATCCCGCCCGCCGAGCCCCCTCCTCGTCACGTGACGCGCCGCCCCAATCCGCGCGCCCCCGCTCGCCATTGGCTCCGTGCCGCGTCACGTGGCTCCGCGCTTCCGCTTCCGGCTGCAGCTGGGGCGCGAGCGGGAGGGAGATGAGGCGGCCGGTACGGGGGGGGGACGGGGAGGTCTCGGGGGGAATGTGGGGTTTTCAGGAAGGATGGGGGGAAAATG
>NW_018364541.1:107706-111586 GCF_002078875.1 Numida meleagris | reverse complement strand
GGCAAAAGTCATCTGTGGCTGGGCAACATGTGGGGCACGGTGTGCTATTTCTGAATGTCCTGTGTCATCCAGCAGGAGGTGGGATCACAAATAGAAAGGAGGATCTGCAGAGCAGTGGTGTGGCTGAAAAGCATTGGGGTAGTGGCTCTGTGGAAGAAATGCGAAGGGATGTCCGAGGGGGCCTGAAGCAAGGAGAGCACTTGAAGAAGGCACTGGGAAACCATCCAGGAAAGAGAGTGAGGAACGCGCTGGGCTGCAGCACAGGTCAGGAGCAGCTGGAAGACCTAAGGAGCAAGGAAGAGTGCCAGAAGAAAAGGCAGAATCGATGTGATGAGTCTGGTAAATGCTTTAAGAGGTATTCCAGCCGTGTTAACCATGAACGTATTCGGCCTGGGGAGAGACTATGCAAGTGTTGTGATTGTGCAAAGAGCTTCCGAAGGAGTTCTGACCTCATTGTCCATCAGCGCATGCACAGAGGAGAGAACTGCTTTAAGTGCCCTGAGTGTGGGAAGGGCTTCAGTAGGAGTTCCAGCCTCATCCTCCACCAGCGCATCCACACAGGAGAGAGACCCTACAAGTGCCCTGAGTGTGGGAAGAGCTTCAAGAGGAGTACTCATCTCATCATCCACCAGCGCATCCACACAGGAGAGAGACCCTACACGTGCCCTGAGTGTGGGAAGGGCTTCAAAACCAGTTCTGAACTCAATGTCCACCAGCGCATCCACAAAGAAGAGAGACCCTTCAAGTGCCCTGAGTGTGGGAAGGGCTACAAACGCAGTGCAGAACTCATCTGCCACCAGCGCATCCACACAGGAGAGAGACCCTACAAGTGCCCTGAGTGTGGAAAGGGCTTCAAAAGCAGTACTGAACTCATCCGCCACCAGCGCATCCACACGGGAGAGAGACCCTACAAGTGTCCTAAGTGTGCAAAGTGCTTCAAACGCAGTAGTGAACTCACAGACCACCAGCGCGTCCACAATGGAGGGAGACCCTACAAGTGCCCTGAGTGTGGGAAGGGCTTCAAAAGCAATTCTTCTCTCTGCTCCCACAAGCACATCCACACAGGAGACACATTGTAGCAGTGCCCTGAATTTGTGAGAAGCTTCACAAGCACTTCCAGCCTCGTTACCTACCTGCACATGCACCCAGGACACAGAGCCTGCAAGTGCTCCCAACAGCATGCACCTTTCCCTGACAGGTGAATGCGTGGTTTCATCGAACGGACTCATGGTGTAGAGAGCAGGCAGCACCTGCTGTAAAGAATACGTGTCCCAGTGGGCGTTCACTTGAGGATAGCACCGTGAGCCCAGCAGGGAATAGTGCATGTGAGTGAGAGCCGAGAAATATCAACTCTGGCCATGTTCAGGCACCTGACATAGGTTGTAGGGCAGACGCAATCCCTCCAATTCCCTTCCTTATTCTGGATGTATCTGAAGAAATTCTACTTCCAGTTTCCTCTCTTTTGCTTCCTCTCTTTCTCCACTGCCTGTAGAATGGCTTCTTGGTGGCTTTTGGAATCAATGCTGAATTACCGTGAGCACAGCGGTAAGAGGACGGACGTGCTGTTTCTCCCGAGGAACAAAATGTGGGTACCCTGACAACCAGCTGCTGCCCTTGGTAACAAAAAGCGTGCTATGGAGAGGATAAAAACCCAAAGAGTTCTAAGGAAGAGCGGGTACCCCCTCCTCTGAACTGCAGTCGTGCAGGTCAACGAGACGTCACTGAGCAACTTGCTGCCTCCTACGGACCGACGAGACGTCGCTGGATCCCTGGTGCTGACTATCCCCTCTCTGTAAACCCTTTGCTAGAATTTCTCTCTTTACTATCACCAGCTTCCCCGTCTCCCCCATCTCCCTTAGTTGCTTAGAACTTGCAATAAATCAGTTGGACAACACTGGCTTGGTTTGCTGCCTTCATCTTCCTCTGCGTGTACATATATATAGAACCATCTCCTCCAATAACTGGAGTGAGACAAAAGGCTGGATCTGCTTGCAGCGACTTTGGAGTCCTCAGCTACAGGCTGGGTGCAGTGCTGTAGGACTTCCAATAGCCAGACAGGTTCTTCAGATCCTTGCTGCAAGTGGGGCTCCTCATCCACTGCAGATCTGGATGATGGTAAAGTATGAGAGCAGTTGGTGATGTCTCTTTATTAATCTCTATTGCTAACCTCGTGTAGTAACAAAGAGATGCATTATCTTGCTTATTTTCTTTATTGTTCAACTTATCTTTTGACTATAGGCACTGCTTTATTTTTCAATTACTTTGAAATGGACAGTAAAATAAGCCTATCCCTTCTGCTGGTGTCTGTGTCCTTCCTGCTGAGCCCATCAACTGTCAACACAGACATATGCAATACACTTGCCTACATAGTCATTCTTTTCCAGAACCTCATTAACATACTCTAATGTCTCTCTGGGCATGCACAGTTGCATCAAAGGTAGTGGTGCAATGACTTGCTTCCTCCCCTTTCTTTCTCCTTCTGCTTAATCACAGTGAATTTTGGCTGAAATTCACCGCTTTTCCCCACGCTAGCATCTTTCCATTGCTTGTTATGCCGTAATGAGCTACTTTCTGTCTTGGTAGACCATAGCTCAAAACAACGAATGTGAAACCCAAGAAAAAGTCCTTGCACCTGGTGCATGCAGAGATAAAAGTAGTCTTATTGTGGCTTGAGCGCTTCTGTGGAGCAGTATCTTTGAGAAGAAGGCGGCTGCTCACACACCAAGCAAAGCTGAACTGGAAAGTTGTAGACCTAGCACACATTGATTCCTCATACTAAAGTAACATATTGGTCCTTAAGCAAAAATACTGTTCCCTATTGCTAAGCCACCCTATATCATGTTCATCACTGACCAAAATGCATGGCTAATGGCAGTGATTCAGTTGAAAGATAGTGTTCTGTAGCTGAGAATTTGCTGTGCATTACTGTGCTCTTTCTAGGTGTTGTCCTTTCCATGGAAATTAATAGCAGGCATTACTTTTGGAGTCACCTTCATACACACGGCCCATGACAATTTCCACTCACTAAATGTAGCGCATGCAAGCCAGAAAGTTGGACGTTCATGCCTCAGAGGTTGCCCTGGGACTGTGTAACTGTCCCCTCAATCCACAGAGAACCCCATCAAAGCAATCGGACTTTTCCAAGAGCAGCCCCGCGAGTCCAGAATTCCTGAGTCCAGTTTAGGGAGAGGCATCTTCTGCCCCTGCCTTGAGGACTGTCAGGAGGGAACATGTCACGCCCCACACACAGAAGGAGGGAGGGGAGAATCTCTGCACTGCAATTATCTTAAAGGTACTGGCACTTCTACAGTTATTTCCATGTGCAGCTAAACTTTGTGATGTTACAAGACATCCAAGTAAGCCTTGTGTCACTTAACATCTTTCTGAGAGGAAGAGAAAGAAAAGAGAGAGATGGAACAAAGAAAGATAGAGAGAGGGATAGAGACAGTGATCACTGGTCCAGGTTCCAGCTTTGGTCCAGCCAAGAGAGGTGGGGGGCTCTTGGCTTGCGAGCATCCTTGTCCCGAGGTTTCAAAAGTCTCAAAAAAGAACCCCAAGGATCTCTCTGGCATCCTTCTATGGCTGCTAGATGTACAGGTGTGCCATCCAGGGCTGCAAACAAGTGAGTCTGCAACAAGCAAGTTCATCAAAAGCAAGTTTGCAGTCAAAACCTTCAGCAAAATGGGAATGTTTTGGAGAGAGCAAGGCCATCTCCATTTTCACAGGACTCCCTCCTCCCCCAAGTCTCCAGCCTTCAGTCTGTTGATTTGGGAACACTTGAATCTTCCAAGGCTTTGAGACAATTCCAGGCACACCGCAGCTATTCTGTTTTTCATTGGTCTGCTGCGTAACATGGGACCTGAGGGCTGACACAATGGCA
>NW_018364541.1:102966-107496 GCF_002078875.1 Numida meleagris | reverse complement strand
GGGCGGTGAGGGGCAGCCCTACAGACACCAGGGCTGCTGCTCCGTGTGGCAGTTGGGCTCCTGGTTCCTGCATGAAGGAACCAAGGGCTCCTCTCTGTCATCCAGAGAAGGTGGGAGCTGAGATCAATGACTTTCTGATGATTTCTCTATCGACATAAAGAGCCTGGTTACTTTCTTACATGAGGATTGCCAGCTAGAAGAAAAACATAGAAAATAAAGAAGAAATGTGATGAACTGAGTTACTTAATTGGAATTAAAATTATGATAGGATTAAGAGATTGGGAGGGAGGGGGAAAGAGATGAAATAAAGTCAGTGCAAGCTTTTCCTGAATTTTTGATCGTCCCATGAAGAGCATTTTACTGATGCTGAAGGAACATGTCTTGAGAGATATAGTTTAAGATGGTTTAGTGGGGTTATTGGTGGTAGGTTGATGGTTGGACTAGGTGATCTTGTAGGTCTTTTCCAACCTAGCTAATTCTATGATTCTGTGATTCTAACATGTCTTGCAACAGTTTCCTGAGGGCATCCCTTTGGTAAGAACCAGAGCAAGAGAGCTTGACGATCTGGGGGATTTCACAGAAGAACAGGTTTTCACGGCATTGCCTTGGCAGAGAGGTATAGAAAATGTGCTGGCAGTGTGCAGGAGAGCATGGAGAACCCCAGCGCCCCAGGCAGCTGCTGCCATGGTGGCACAAGCTCTGCTGCCCACCAGGGTCCCGTAGTGCAGGGGCATGCAGATGGCAACGTAGCGGTAGACCTGTGCAGCACATCCTGAGTAGGAGATGGTGGTGGATTCCCTGAGGGCATTGGCCGTGGCTTTGTGGAGAGTGTGGAGATGCAGCCCAGGTCCAGGAGGGCGAGGTTGAGGAGGAAGAAGTCCATGGGGGTGTGCAGGCGGTGGTGGCAGGCTACAGCTGTGCTGATGAGGCCGTTGCCCAGGAGGGCAGCCAGGTAGATGGCCCGGAAGAGGCAGAAGAGCAGGAGCTGCAGCTGCGCTTGTCTGCGAGCGCCAGGAGGAGGAAGTCGCTGATGGAGCTGCTGTTGGGCATCTGCTGCTTTTGGCCACAAGAAAGTGTCCAAGGAGTACAGAAGTTAGTGACCAGTCTTCCTCTGTGGAAAGTGTTCATTCAGCTCCATGATGTGATCTACATTTCAGGAGGTTCAGTTTGCCATGAGGGCCTCTGCCCGTTGTCTCTGAAGGAAGCAGCCTTGTCCCTGTGGGTCCATGGGAACGTGGTGGTGGTGTGGGAGCAGATTTTCTTGCCAGAATTTGTCCGATGGAATCTCTTCTGATGCACAAGTACCTGTCAGCATTTGCACAACCCATGCCTGGAAAATGTGGGTAGCAAATAGCAATTTTCAGGATAGTTTTTTTCCTCCAAATTCTCATCCTACTCATCATGCCCAAGGAGCTGTTGCTGAAATCAGAAACCTTGATCCCTTGTGCTGCACTCAGTGTGAATGGCTGTGAGAGGGAAAGGGATCTGTCAACGGTTTACAGGCGTTTGGCCCAGTTCCGTGATGAATGGGATGGGGGACCCATGGAACCACGCCCCGGGAAAGGAAAAATGGAAAAAAGGGTAAGGAGATGGGCCTGAGAGCAAAGAACAGCAGCAACAATCTGAGGAGAAACAAACTAATTGACTAAATAAGATCTCGGAATGCAAAACAACACACTATAATACAATATAATTACAATTTAAGCTGATACATCCAATACAGAGAGAGAGAATGTCCAAAATCAAGGTAGGCGTTACTCTACTACCAACGATAGGATGGCTGGGGAGCGAGGTGCTGCCAGGACGAGAGATGGGCGGAAAAAGGGACGAGGTCTTGTGATCTGCAAGTTTTGGTCTTTTCCCTCTGGCCGGAAATGGTAACAGAGGAGCAAAGTCCCCTGGGGAATGTAGTAGTCCTTCTCTTCTGAGAACCAGGTCCATCCACTACATGATGTTATGATGCGGAATACCAACAACTGAAAATCACAAAACCATTGCAATGACGCACCTTTACAACCATGTTCTTTGTTCGGGCAGCAATGTGTTTCCAGAGTTCAGCAGCCCAAATCAGTTTACCCCTTTGTTACCAGTTGCTTTGTTCCCATCGCTTTAATCCTCCTAAGGCATTGGCCACCATCCATGACTTGCAGGTGACACCAAGTTGGCTGGAAGTGTGGATGTGCTTGGGGGTAGCAAGGCCCTACAGAGGGATCTGGACAGGCTGGATCTCTGGGCTGAAGCCAGTGGGATGAGGTTCAACAAGACCAAGTGCCGGGTCCTGCACTTTGTCCACAACAACCCAGGGCAACGCTACAGGCTTGGGGCAGAGTGGCTGGAAGGTTGCGTGGAGGAAACGGATCTGGGGGTATTGGTGGATGCTCGGCTGAACATGAGGCAGCAGTGTGCCCAGGTGGCCAAGAAGGCCAATGGCATCCTGGCTTGGATCAGAAATAGTGTTGCCAGCAGGAGCAGGGAAGTCATTGTCCTTCCGTACTCAGCCCTGATGAGGCCACACCTTGAGTACTGTGTCCAGTTTTGCGCCCCTCACTGCAAGAAAGACATTGAGGCCCTGGAGCGTGTCCAGAGAAGGACAACGAAGCTGGTGAGGGGTCTGGAGCACAGGCCTCATGAGCAGCAGCTGAGGGAGCTGGGATTGTTTCAGTCTGGAGAAGAGAAGGCTCAGAGGTGACATTATTGCTCTCTATGACTCCCTGAAGGGAGGCTGTAGTGAGCTGGGGGTCGGCCTCTCCTCTCGTGTAACTAGTGATAGAACGAGGGGGAATGGCCTCAAGTTGCACCAGGGTAGATTCAGGCTGGACGTTATCTACCAAGATGATGTCAAAATCTTCCTTTCCCACCCTTCCCCTTCCTTCACATGAAGCAGCAACCCGCTGATCATCAGAGGGCTTATTTTGCCATCCGAGGGTGTCTGTGGTCATCAGAAGGCTTCGCTGGTTGTCGGAGGGCTCCACTGATTGTCAGAGATGTTCACTGACCATCAGAAGGCTTCATTAGTGGAGAGGGGGTTGTCCCTGGTCATCAGAGGGCTTCCTTGGTCATCAGGAGATTGGAGGTGCCCATGGGAGGGGATACGCAGACCTGGTTTTGGGTGACAGGGTTGGAGGATTGAAGGAAGAAGATTGAAGCAGACCCAAAGGAGGGACAAGTGGCTGCAATAAGAGAGGGGCTTCAAGGAGGGTGACGTAGGCGCGCCGTGACCGTGGAGAGATGGAGCAAAGGGGGAAGGGTTTGGAGGGAAGTGCAAGGTGGATCTGGGAGAGAGCGGAGCAAGAGTATTGGGGCTGCTTGGCTGCATAAGGAGCTCCATCCTTTAGGATTTGGGAGGAGATGGTGAGAGAGGGTGGGGGAGCCCACGGGGGCGTAGGACGTGGTGAGCGTGGCACGGAGCTGGGGACCCTTCCTAAAGCTTTGGGGCGGCCACTGCCAGGCGGGGAGAGATCTGTGCAGTCCCAGCTGAGCATGGGAAGAAGGACACAGACACAGAGAGTGTGGCTTTGCTGGGGGGATTTATTGATCATCAGAGGGTGTCATTGATCATCAAGGTCTTCATTGGTCATCAGAGGGCAGCATTGGTCATCAGAGGGCAGCACTGGTCATCAGAGGATGTCAAAGGGCATCACTGGCAAGGAGAAGCCTTGTCCGTGCAGGGTTTGTGCCCAGGGACTTAAGCCAGGAGAAGGACTTAGGGCAGCCAGCAGGTCCATGGCAGGACATGGGTCCCCTGGGGACTGCAGCCACAACCCCTGTCCCATCTGCATGGTGACCCTGGGCCATCCATAGGGCACCCTGAGCCTGCCCCTTCCAGATCCCCCCCTCAGCACAGCCCCATGGAGCGCAAGGGAAGGTCTGGAGGTGACAGTGCCCAGGTCCCCCTGGAACAGGTCAGGGTCTGTCCCCTCCATACCATCCATCCCCAGCCCCTGATGCCTGGTCCTCAGGGCTCCTCAGACACCCAGGGCCCCCCAAGTGCCCTGTGGGGTCGCAGGTGTCCCCATGCTGCTCACCTAGACATGTAGATCCAGAGCCACATGTCTCACACACAGGGCATTCTCCTCTGCTCTACTGAGAACAGGCTGGGGAGAAAGGAGTTGTGAGGAACACACTGAGGGTACTGGCACAGTGGGACATGCTGGGGGCAGTGGGACACACTGGGACACCCTGAAGGCTCAGGGACCCACAGTGGGCACTAGAACACCAGGTCAGGAGTGGATAACAGACCTTGTCTATGGCAGACAGGTTTCCTCCTTGTTTCTTGCTCCAAAACCCAAAGAGCACGGCTTCTAGAATCATGGAATCTCAGAATCATGGGATGTCTGAATCACAGAACCACAGACTCACAGTAACACAGAACTACAGAATCATGGAATCGTTTAGGTGGGACAAGACCCCTAGGGTCACGTCAGGAGATGTGCCATGTATTTTCTGCTCTCTTTCGATAGCCGACATCACAAGTCACCACGTCACATCCAGAAATCTGTATCGCGGATCGGACATGGCAGTAGTGCTGCC
>NW_018364541.1:93119-101481 GCF_002078875.1 Numida meleagris | reverse complement strand
TAGTCAACCAGACCTTTGCCTTGCAAAGTTTACTTGAAAACCTGTTGTTAACAGAGAGGCAGAAAACTGCTGCCTCAGGAAAACACAAGAGTTGATCAGTTCCAAGAGCATCATCGAGTCTCCATCCCTGCAGGATGATCCCAAGGTTTAGCTGTGGGACATCCAACGCACTCCACGATGCTTTTTTTCCTTACAGCCAGCTTACCAGGCCCTCCTGGTGTTTGCTAAGAGCTACAGCTGCAGGTCACGTTGCTTAGGGAACTGTCATGGAAGGGATTACCCAGTACGTTCCTCCCTGGATGTTCGTCTTCTCTCAAGAGGTGGACATTTCAATAAGTCTCCTCCAGCAAATATCTCACAAGGCCCCATAACCTTTGGAGGCCCCACCCTGTGTAGCTGCAACACCCAGGAGGCCACACGGGTTGGAGAGCCCATCACAGAATCACTGAATCACAGAATTTTGGGGGTCTGAAGGGACCTCAAGAGGTCACGGAGTCCAACCCCCCTGCTGAAGCAAATACCCTACAAGAGGAGACACAGGCAGGCAACCAGATGGGCCTTGAATATCTCCTTAGAAGGAGACTCCACAGCCTCTCTGGGCAGCCTGCTCTATGCTTCATCACCCTTACTTCTTCCTCACATTTGTATGGAACTTCCTATGTTCAGGTTTTAGGCCATTACCCCTTGTCCTACTGCTTCTAAGATTCTAAATGTGTCCTTACCTGGGCAGAGTAGAGGGAGAGGATCAACTCTCTTAACCTGCTGGCCACATTAGTTTTAACACACCCTAACACTAACCCTAAGCTCTAACCTAATCATAAGCCTAACTCTAAACCTAACCCAAACCCAAACAAGGACAGTAACCCTAACCATAACCCAAACCCTAACCTGAGCAATAACCATAACACCAAACTTCTCCTAAAAAAACTCCCGAGTACTAACCACCATACAAAACCTAACTCAAATCCTAACACCTATCGTAACCCTATCCCTAACCTCAACCCTAACCCTTACCTTAACCCTTAACGTTAAACCTACCCCTAACCCTAAATCTAACCTTACCCTAACTCTAACCCTAACCACCACCCTACCCTAACCCTAACCATGACCCTAACACTAAACCTGACCCTAACTTTGACCCTAAACCTAACCCTAAACCTAACACAAACCCTAACTCTAACCGTACCCTTAACGATAACCTTACCCTAAACATAACCCTAACCCTAACACTAACCCTAACCCTTATCCTAATGCTAAACCTTACCCTAACCCTAACCCTAACCTCAATCCTAAATACTATCCTAACCCTAAACCTAACTCTTAATCCAAACCAGAACCCTAAACCCATACCCTAACACTAACCCAAACCCAAACCCTAACCATAACCCTAACACATGCAAACTTAACCCTAACCCTAATCCTAACCCTAACCCTAACCCCAAACATAACCCTAGCCCTTAACCTAACCCTAACCCTAACCCCTACTTGCTTGATAAATTACCCTTACAATAACCCTTATCCAAACGCTAACCCTAACCCCAAGTAAATCCCTAACTCTACACTAAGCCTAAGCCTAAGCCTAAACCTAACCCTAACCCTTACCCTAACCCTAACCCTCACCCTCACCCTTACCCTTACCCTTACCCTTACCCTTACCCTTACCCTAACCCAAACCCAAACCCAAAACCTAACCCTAAACCTAAACCTGACCCTAACTCTAACCCAAAACCTATCCCTAATCCTAACCCTAACCATTCCTTGGCTGGCCCTGCTCCCCATGCTTGCTGCCTCCAGGGCTTTGTCTGCAATCCAGGCACTCTTTTGTGTCCAGCCCCAGAGCCGTGTATCTGTTGCTCAGGGGGACTGCGTGGCTACGGGGAAGAACTCCTGCTCCGAGCTGAGACGAGAGTCAATTCCCCTTCATATTGGGTGCCATCGTGCCCTTTAACCTCCAGGTGGGAAGCTGGTTTAGCTTCCTCCCCAGGCACGGACGTAGGGGGGACTGCAGGACGGCATGTGCAAGTTCAGACCTCCTCCCATCCACTTCCCTCTCCGATTCCCAGGTGCATCTGCTGGATGAAACACTGGCTGGATGGCAGGGCGCTAAGAGTTGTGGTCAGTGGAGTTGAATCCAGCAGGCGGCCAGTCACGAGCGCTGTCCCCCAGGGCTCAACGCTGGGGCCGCTTGTGTTCAGCATCTTGATCCATGATCTCGACGAGGGGATTGAGTGCACCCTCAGTAAGTTTGCAGATGACACCAAGCTGGGAGGGAGTGTTGATCTGCTGGTGGGTAGAAAGGCTCTACAGAGGGATCTGGACAGTCTGCATCGATGGGCCAAGGTAAACCGTATGAGTTTCAACAGGGCCAAGTGTCGGGTCCTGCACTTTGGTCACAACAACCCCAAGCAATCCTACAGGCTTGGGGAGGAGTGGCTGGAAAGCTGCCTGATGGAAAGGGACCGTGGTGTGCTGATGGACTGTCAGCTGAATATGAGCCAGCAGTGTGCCCAGGTGGCCAAGAAGGCCAATGGCATCCTGGCTAGGATCAGGAATGGGGTGGTGAGCTGGACTGGGGAAGTCATCCTGCCCCTGCACTCAGCATTGGTGAGGCCTCACCTCAAGTACTGTGTTCAGATTTGGGTGCCTCAGTACAGCAAGGACATGGAGCTGCTGGAGCAGGTCCAGAGAAGGGCAGCAAGGCTGGGGAAGGGCTTGGAGAATATGCCCTACAAGGAGCGGCTAAAGGAAGTGGGGCTGTTTAGTCTTGGGAAGAGGAGGCTGAGGTTAGACCTGATTGCTCTCTTCAAGTACCTGAAAGGTGATTGCAGTGAGGGCGGGACTGGTCTCTTCTCACTGGTGACAGGACAAGGGGAAATGGCCTCAAGTTGCACCAGGTGAGGTTTAGGTTGGATATCAGGACAAACTTCTTTACAGCAAGGGTTGTTAAGCACTGGAACAGGCTCCCCAGGGAGGTGGTGGAGTCACCATCCCTGAATGGGTTTAAGAATCATTTGGATGTGGTGCTCGGGGACATGATTTAGTGGTGGGTTGTTAGAGTTAGGGCAGGATGGTTGGGTTGCGGTTGGGCTTGATGATCTCGAAGGTCTTTTCCAACCGGAGCCATTCTATGGTTCCCGGGTGCATCTCAGCCGGGTGATTTCTTCCTGCAGCCCGGCCATCTGCTCAAGAAGTTGGTCCTCCTCCCCCCTCGGGCCATAGAGGATCTTCCAGCCTCCACGCCGGGACTGCAGCTGCCTCAGTGTAGGGTTAGGGTTAGGGTAGGGTTAGGGTTATGTTTAGGATTAGGGATAGGATTAGGGTTATGGTTAGGGCTAGGGTAAGGGTTAGGGTTAGGGTTATGGTTAAGGTAGGGTTACAGTTATACATATAATTCGCATAAATTATTAAATATATATATAATTTTATCATTATATTTCTATTGATATTGATATATATTGATATATATTGTAATATAGACTTATATTATTATTTTATTATATTATATTATAATATATATTTATATATATATTATATATATATATTATTATAATATATAATATTATATAATAAAAGTCTATATTACAATATATATCAATATATATCAATATCAATAGAAATTATATTAATATATTTTTATATATATATATATATTATATTTATATATATAATATATATATATATTTATATATATATATTGATATATATTGTAATATAGACTTATATTATTATATAATATTATATATATTATAATAATAATATATTATTATAATATATATTTATATATATATTATATATATATTATTATAATATATAATATTATATAATAAAAGTCTATATTACAATATGTATCAATATAATTAATATAATATTATATTATTTCTGTTATATATTTCTATTATTGTTATTTATATCGTATGTCTATAATTATATTTATAGTCTATAATTTATATTTATAGTCTATAATTATATTTATATATTCTATTTATATATTCTGTTTATGTATTATATTTATTCTGTAATTATTATTATATTTTATAGAAATATTACGCTGCAGATAATCCACCCCGTGACTGCAGCTGCCTCAGACTGTCAATGCTTGGAAGCAATGGGCGACGTGCACTCGTGCCGTTGTGATCATCATAATATTTCTAAATAAAATATTATATATATAATTTTATATTTATATTTATATCTATAATCATATGTTGTATTATATACTTTTATTATTTATATTATTATTGTATTATAATTAATATTAATTAATTATAATATTTATATATTAATATATTTATTAATATATAATTATTATTATATATTATTATTATTATAATATTAATAAATAATTAATATTTATATATTAATATATTAATTAATTACGATATATATAATAATATAATAATGTAAAATATATAATATATATAATATATAATATACATATATATATTTATATATAATATCTATGTAATATGTATATATACTATGATATAGTAATTATAGTATATATAATACTATAATTATAGCTATATATATTGCAGTTATATATTATATTATTTTACATTTATTATTATATTTTAATTTAAAAATATTGCATTTTAAATATATTATTATTTGCTAATTTAATATACTATTATATTTTATGTAAATATTGATATATTTCATAATTTCATAAATTATAAATATATAACCGTATAAATATAATATAAATATATAAATATATAAACATATAAATATTCTATATTTTAACTGTATATTATAAATATATATAAAAATATAAATATAAAACAATAATATAAAAAATAGGAAAAGGGAAAGAAATAATAAGAAATAATTACATCATAAAATGAAAAGTAAACGAAAAATAAAAATCTATGGTAAATAATGAGTAAATAATTAAATAAAAATAAAAGGAAAGAAAAGAAATAAAAATGAAATTCGATACTGAAAGTAATAAACGGCAAAAAAATGGGAATGAAAATAAATAAAAAATAAACATAAAAATTCAAAATTAAAAATAGAATTGAATAAAAAGCCAAAATGAAAATGGATCGCAGATAGCAACAATGAAAAAAAAAAGGAAATAAAACTAAGAATAAAAGAAAACAAAAGACAAGAACTCATCTGTATTATTATATTTTATATTATATATTATTATATTTTGTAGAAACGATACAATTAAAAATTAAATTAGAAATATTATGTACTTAATATATTATTATTTAACAATTTAATATACTATTATACTTTATGTAAATATTTCTACATTTTATATAAATAATAAATGTATAATATATAAATGTAATATAAATATAAAAATATAAATATGTAAATATATGCATATTTAAATGTACAGTTACTATATAATTATAAATACATATTAGAAATATATATATGTATATAAATATATATATATATTAATATATAAGTATATAAGTATATATATATATATATTTCCCCGAGTCTGTTGAGCTCCTTGGTGTTACATCTCCCAGAGTCTGCTGAGGGTTAGGGTTAGGGTTAGTGTTAGGGTTACCCCATTTAGGGTTAGGGTTAGGGTTAAGGTTAGGGCTAGGGTTAGGGTTAGGGTAAGGGTAGTGTTAGGGTTACAGATACGGTTATGGTAGGGTTAGGGTTGGGGTTGGGGTTACGGTTGCGGTTACGGTTATGGTTATGGTTATGGCTCCGGTAGGGTTAGGGTAGGGCTGGTGCATATTTCATAATGACACAGTTTTGTTCTTTGTCCAGGCAGATGCCTTGGGCCTCAAGAATATCACTGAGTGCCTATAGAGCCCTAAATACAATGTGCAATTGTACGTGAGATCAAAGAGAAATTTTCCCAAATTTTCCGAACAGGAGTTAGAATATGTCAAGTATTTTAGAGGGGATAGGAATCTAATTAATGGTTTAGAAGGGAAGAGAGCAAGCTGACAGATGGATGCATACCCAGCTGGACACATTGTTGTGCCCGGTAGTGTTTTATGGCATTTGGTCCTAAGGAAACATAGTATAACATCCTGGGGGGGACAGACACTACCAAGTATTTGCACGATCTGAGTAGCAGGAGCAGGGGACAAGAGGGACCTACTAGGAAAGGGAAATTTTCCTGGGCAACAATGGCAGGTCGACTTCACGACACTCCCAAGAAAAGGGGGGTACAGGTACCTATTGGTCTTATCAGCTACGTTTTCAGGATACCTGAGGTGTATCCATGCCGAACTAATAAGGCAAGGGAAGTAACTAAAGCGTTATTGCGTGAAATCATTCTGAGGTTTGGGGTGTCGGCAGCGTTGTCCTCAGACAGAGGACCTCACTTTGTTGCTAGAGTGGTACAGCGAGTGCCCTATTGGGAATTGATTGGCAATTACATCAAGGGGCCAAGTGGAGAAAACAAATCATTTGATCAAATGACAGGTTGTTAAATTGGGGCAGGGAGCTGGAATTACCTGGCCCCAAGCTTCACCATTCGCCCTCTTGAGGATTAGAACACCTCGGGTAAAAGAAGGGCTGAGCCCATTTGAGATCCTGGAAGAGGACGGCTCAGCCTCAGTGGATCGTCAAAGAGAAAGGGCCTCTTAAGCTGAAACTTCAGAAGCAAAATCTACAACTTGTCTTTTGTAAGTAGTATGTGTGTAGGATTTGCTTTAGCCTGGCTCGATAATTCATATTGCTCAGAACACGGCACAGAGGCTAAACCTCTCTGACTGCCGGATACGTACGGCTCTATTCAGGAATGGAGGAATGGAATTCCCCAGGGATGGGATTCCAAGTACTCATTGGACATTGGGTCGCAGTAGGTGCGCTCATGTAAATTCGACACAAGAATGAGGGGACAGAGCTGTGGGACAAATTCACCAGTTGGTTACCAAATTTGGCATGGCTAAAGCAACTCTTTGTGGCTTGTATTATTATAATCATCCCGCTCTTTTTTATGTGCTTTGCAATGAGGTGTGTATTATGGCTACGTAAAACCTCTGGGAATAACTATGAAGAATGGAAAAGGCACGAGTTAAGGCAGAAAGTGGAGTGTGTGTTATTTCAACTCTTCCCTTTCCCTCCTATGGGGTTTTGGGATCCCCTATGGGGTTTTGGGGACTCGTACGGGGTTTCGGGGACTCCTATGGGGTCTTGGGTTCCCCTATGGGGTTTTGGGTTCTCCTATGGGGCTGGGGGATCCCTATGGTGTTTTGGGGACTCCTGTGGGGTTTTGGGTTCCCCTACGGGGTTTTGGGGTCTCCTATGGTGTTTTGGGGTCCCCTATGGGTCTGGGGGATCCCTATGGAGTTTTGGGGACTCCTATGGGGTTTTGGGGACTCCTATGGGTTTTTGGGGTCCCCTATGGGGTCTTGGGGTCTCCTATGGGGTTTTGGGGTTCCTCTGGGGCTGAGGGATACCTATGAGGTTTTGGGGTCCCCTGTGGGGCTGGGGTCCCCTATGGGGTTTTGGGGTCCCCTACAGGGTTTTGGGGACTCGTATGGGGTCTTGGGGTCCGCTAGGGGGTTTTGGGGTCCCCTCTGGGGCTGAGAGATCCCTATGGGGTTTTGGGGTCCCCTATGGGGCTGGGGACTCCTATGGGGTTTTGGGGTCCCCTATGGGGTTTCAGGGTCCCCTATGGGGCTGGGGTCCCCTATGGGGTTTTGGGGCCCCCTATTGGGCTTTGGGGTCCCCTATGGGGTTTTGGCGACTCCTTTGGGGTTTTGGGGACTCCTATGGGGCTGGGGGGCCCCTATGAGGTTTTTGGGCCCCCTATGGGGCAGGGGGGCCCCTATGGGGTCTTGGGGTCCCTTATGGGGCTGGGGTCCTCTATGGTGTCTTGGGGTCCCCGATTGGGATGGGGTCCCCTATGGGGTTTTGGGATCCCCTATGGGGTTCTGGGGTACCCTGTGGGGTTTTGGCAACTCCTATGGGGTTTTGGGGTCCCCTATGGGGCTGGGGTCCCCTATGAGGTTTTTGTGCCCCCTATGGAGCTGGTGTCCCCTATGGGGTTTTGGGGTCCTCTATGGAGCTGAGGGGCCCCTATGTGGTTTTGGCAACTCCTATGGGGTTTTGGGGTCCCCTATGGGGCTCGGGGTCCCCTATGGGTTTTTTGGCGGTCCCTATATGGGCCTCAGCGCTCTCCCTATAGGCGCTGCTTTCCGGCGCCTCATTAGCATAACCCCGCCCCCCCCGCGCTCCGCCCTCCTCATTTGCATCCCGCCCTCCGAAAACCCTCCCCATCACGTGACGCACTGCCCCAATCCGCGCGCCCCCGCTCGTCATTGGCTCCGCGCCGCGTCACGTGGCTCCGCGCTTCCGCTTCCGGCTGCAGCTGCGGCGCGAGCGGGAGGGAGATGGGGCGGCAGGTACGGGGGGGGGCGGTCTTGGGCGG
>NW_018364541.1:87658-90963 GCF_002078875.1 Numida meleagris | reverse complement strand
AAGGTGGGATTGGGGGTTCTGAGTGATTTCTGGGGTGGATTTGGGGCATTTTGGGGTGGTTTGGGGGTTTTCTGGGGTCGATTTGGGTGGGGAAGGCATACTCAGGGGTGAGAGGAGTGTAAAGGAATGGGAGGACCAGGAAGGAGGAAGGGCTGAGCACAAGGTTGTGCTGAGGTCACCGCAAAGATGCTCTAGAGAAACCGATGCTTCGTTAGCATGATAAAACACCACCCTCCAGGAGTGGTGATCGGAGGTGATAACGAGCGATGCCCTGGTCGGGGGGAACAGCCTGAGAGTTGGGCTCTTCCCAGTGCCCAGCTTCAGTTCCCAGTGCTTCTTCAGTGCCCTGCCTTGCTCGTGCGGAGATGCGCACGCTTGGAAGGTCGTGAGCAAGGGGATTTGATTTGCGGAATCCAACTCCATCACCCGAGATTAGGTTCTAAAGCAGGTATGTTTATTACGGTGCTGCGCCCACACCGTATGCGCCCTACCAAACTCGCATCACCACGGGCAGAAATGTGAGATATTCCAAAGCCAAGCTTATACATATTCAGCAGGTTTCCTGGGACCTGTGTGCATATTCAGCAGGTTTCCCTAGACTCATCTACATATTCATCATTTCCCGGGAATTGCATTGCATACGGTCCCTCCCCCTGGTGCATGTGCTGTAGTTCCTCCTGGTGGTGGTTGCATGAAGGCTCCACGTCTTCCTCCCCGCCCGGTGGTCGCTCTTGGATGAAGTCAGGAGTCTTCATCTTGACCTTAGTCCCAGTTTGAGGAGGCTCTCCTATCTCGCATGCCTTTGCAGTTTCTTCTTATACCTGTTCCCCCTTTCCTTGTTCTCCCATTGGTTCTTTTCTTGCTGGCTTGCAGCAATCCTTCCTTGAGCTAGCAATGGAGAGCTAAACTAAGCAATGGCTGACAGTGAAAAGCTAAGCCAAGCAATTTGACGGACAGCTAAACTAGGCAATAGCTAAGCAATACCCTTCATCTTTCAACTCAAGGCTCCTAATTCCCAACTCACTCTCTCAAATAAATCCTTGCATTTTTTGTAACACGAGGAATGTAGATCAGCTGAAGATCTTTTGTGCCAGGCATGCATGACCAGGTGGAAGGATCCCCTCATGCATCCGGCTCTGAGAACAAAGGATGCTTTCTGTCACTGCAGACTGAGTCTTAGAGAGACTCTTACACTATCAGCTCAGAACATGGCTGTTCTTTTGCTTTCAATGAGTGACACAACAGGCAGCCCCACGCTGCTTTCTCAGTCACTTCGGGGAAGTTCCTCTCATTAGAAACTTACTTCATGTAGGTGTGTGTGAGAGAGTTTCTTGTTCTGGAAATCCAGAATACATTCAGAAATTTCACCCTGTGCCACAGCAGATATTGGATAAGTGGCACATTAGCAGTTACATATGCAATGAAAGTGTGCAGGGGTTGTGAGAAATACACACACGACAGACTCCCCATTCCTGCAGGTCTTGGGATCAGTGTTTGAACCAAAGTGCAGGACACCAAGCTCATTTGTTTCAATCAACAAAACCCAAAATAATTTTCATCACAATTTAGAATTGCAGATGGGCTGGGGAGGGCTGAAGTTGGACGGAGACTGACTGCTGCATTCCCTCACACCTGCCCTGCCATTTCTCTTGTCCCTGCAGGCTCCAGCTAAACTTCTGTCTTTGACCTGTGATCAGTGCAGCCTGCAGGAGAGCACGGGATGGCCCCAGCCCATCCATCTCGGGTATGGGAGTGGGGAAGCAGGCAGGAGAGGCCAAGGGGCGAGGGCTGTGACTGCAGGGTGGGAGGGAGGTGCCCTGAGCCAGCGTTTGTGTGCTGGGGACAGAGAAGCGGCTGGCACTGGAGTTTCTGTCCTGTGCGAGCTGCTTCCCTGGGCCTTGGCTGTTCCCAGCAAGGAGCCTCTTTGCTTGCAGGAGCCCGTGAGCTTTGCGGAGGTGGCCGTGTATTTCAGCAGGGAGGAGTGGGCGCTGCTGGAGCCTGCGCAGCGAGCGCTCTACCGGGACGTGATGCTGGAGACGTACGAGTGCGTGGCCTCGCTGGGTGAGAGCTTTGCTGCCTTTCCTCCTCGTTAGGGCAGCTTTGTCTGTGCAGAGTGAGCCTGTGCAAGGAGAATGCGCAGTAATCCCAGTGCAGTGACTTATTGACTAACACAACAACAGCACAAAGGCAAAGATAAGGATGAGTTTCAGAAAGAGTTGGAGTGCTCATCACTCCGGTGAAAGCCCCAGAGTGGCTGCTGTCAAGCAGGCATCAGCCAGGAGGGGGAGGATCAGCTCCCTGCAAACAGCCCTTGTGCTGCTGCACAGCATGGTGCCACCAGCTCCAGCAGCTGACACCCTGGTTACTCCTGTAATCTGAAATAAAATGCTTGCGCATCTTTTTCAGAGAGGTAGAAGGTGTGCTGGGCTTGAAAGGAAGGCTGTGTGTGTCCCTCCAGTGTCATTCAGGCCCTAATTATGGGTTCACAATTGGGAAGGGACACATAGTTGAGTGACTCGACCAGCAGCTGTGCCAGAATGATGGCAATGCTCTCATCTCCACTGTTTCTGTCCTTGAAGCACCACTTCCAGCCCCCAAACCGATGGTGATCTCCCAGCTGGAAGGAGGGGAAGAGCCCTGGATCCCAGCTGTGCACAGCCCAGAGGTCTTGGCAGAAGGCTTTTGCCCAGGTGACGTGGTGGAGGGAAGGAGGAGGTGGGGGCCGGCAAAAGTCATCTGTGGCTGGGCTACATGTGGGGCACGGTGTGCTATTTCTGAATGTCCTGTGTCATCCAGCAGGAGGTAGGATCACAAATAGAAAGGAGGATCTGCAGAAAGGTGGTGTGGCCAAAAGGCATTGGGGTAGTGGCTCTGTGGAAGAAATGCGAAGGGATGTCCGATGGGGCCTGGAGCAAGGAGAGCACTTGAAGAAGCCACTGGGAAACCATCCAGGAAAGAGAGTGAGGAACGCGCTGGGCTGCAGCACAGGTCAGGAGCAGCTGGAAGACGTAAGGAGCAAGGAAGAGTGCCAGAAGAAAAGGCAGAATCAGTGTGATGAGTCTGGGAAAAGCTTTAAGAGGCATTCCAGCCGTGTTAACCATGAACGTATTCGGCCTGGGGAGAGACTATGCAAGTGTTGTGATTGTGCAAAGAGCTTCCGAAGGAGTTCTGACCTCATTGTCCATCAGCGCATGCACAGAGCAGAGAACTGCTTTAAATGCCCTGAGTGTGGGAAGGGCTTCAGAAACAGTTTCAACCTCATCCGCCACCAGCGCATCCACACAGGAGAGAGACCCTACAAGTGC
>NW_018364541.1:62059-87378 GCF_002078875.1 Numida meleagris | reverse complement strand
GAAGGGCTTCACAAGCAGTACTGAACTCAGCCGCCACCAGCGCATCCACACAGGAGAGAGACCCTACAAGTGCCCTGAGTGTGGGAAGGGCTTCAAAATGAGTTCCCATCTCATCCGCCACCAGCGCGTCCACACAGGTGAGGGACCCTACAAGTGCCCTGAGTGTGGAAAGGGCTTCAAAAGCAGTGCTGACCTCATCCGCCACCAGGGCATCCACACAGGAGAGAGACCCTACAAGTGCCCTGAGTGTGGGAAGAGCTTCAAAAGGAGTCCCCATCTCATCATCCACCAGCGAATCCACACGGGAGAGAGACCCTACAAGTGCCTTGAGTGTGGGAAGGGCTTCAAAAGCAGTAGTGAACTCACTGTCCACCAGCGCAACCACACAGGAGAGAGACCCTACAAGTGCCCTGAGTGTGGGAAGAGCTTCAAAAGCAATTCTTCCCTCTACTCCCACAAGCACATCCACACAGGAGACACATTGTAGCAGTGCCCTGAGCTTGTGAGAAGCTTCACAAGCCCTTCCAGCCCCGTTACCTACCTCCACATCCACCCAGTACACAGAGCCTGCAAGTGCTCCCAACAGCATGCACCTTTCCCTGACAGGTGAATGCGTGCTTTCATCGAATGGAGTCATGGTGCAGATAGCAGGCAACACTTGGTGTGAAGAATATGTGTCCCAGTGGGCGTTCACTTGAAGATAGCACTGTGAGCCCAGCAGGGAATAGTGCTTGTGAGTGAGAGCAGAGAAATATCAACTCTGGCCATGTTCAGGCACCTGACATAGGTTGTAGGGCAGTCCCGATCCCTCCAATTCCCTTCCTTATTCTGGATGTATCTGAAGAAATTCTACTTCCAGTTTCCTCTCTTTTCCTTCCTCTCTTCCTCCCCTACCTGTAGAATGGCTGCTTGGTGGCTTTTGGAGTCAATGGTGAATTACCGTGCGCACAGTGGTAAGAGGACGGATGTGCTGTTTCTCCCGAGGAACAAAATGTGGGTACCCTGACAACCAGCTGCTGCCCCTGGTAACAAAAAGGGTGCTATGGAGAGGATAAAAACCCAAAGAGTTCTCAGGAAGAACGGGTACCCCCTCCTCTGAACTGCCGTCGTGCAGGTCAACAAGACGTCACTGACCAACTTGCTGCCTCCCACGGACCAACGAGACGTCGCTGGATCCCTGGTGCTGACTATCCCCACTCTGTAAACCCTTTGCTAGAATTTCTCTCTTTACTATCGCCAGCTTCCCCGTCTCCCTGAGTTGCTTAGACCTTGTAATAAATCAGCTGGACAACACTGGCTTGGTTTGCTGCCTTCATTTTCCTCTGCGTGTACATATATATATAGAACCATCTCCTCCAATAACTGGAGCGAGGCAAAAGGCTGGATCTGCTTGCAGCGACTTTGGAGTCCTCAGCTACAGGCTGGGCGCACTGCCGTAGGACTTCCAATTGCCAGACGGGTTCTTCAGATCCTCGCTGCAAGTGGGGCTCCTCATCCACTGCAGATCTGGATGATGGTAAAGGGTGAGGGCAGTTGGTGATGTCTCTTTCTTGATCACTATTGCTAACCTCATGTGGAAAAGAAGAGATCCATTACCTTCCTTATCTTCTTTACTGTTAAATACATCTTTTGACTATAGGCAGTGCTTTATTTTTGAATTACTTTGAAATGGACAGTAAAATAAGCCTATCCCTTCTGCTGGTGTCTGTGTCCTTCCTGCTGAGCCCATCAACTGGCAAAACATAGACATATGCAATACACTTGCATACATAGTCATTCTTTTCCAGAACCTCATTAACATACGCTAACATCTCTCTGCGCATGCACAGTTGCATCGAAGGTAGTGGTGCAATGACTTGCTTCCTTCCCTTTCTTTCTCCTTCCGCTTAATCACAGTGAATTTTGGCTGAAATTCACTGCTTTTCCCCACGTTAGCAAGTTTCCATTGCTTGTTATGCCGTAATGAGCTACTTTCTATCTTGGTAGACTATAGTTCAAAACAACGAATGTGAAACCCAAGAAAAAGACCTTGCCTCTGGTGCATGCAGAGATAAAAGTAGTCCTATTGTGACTTGAGCGCTTCCGTGGAGCAGGACCTTTGAGAAGAAGAAGGCTGCTCACACACCAGGCAAAGCTCAGCTGGAAAGTTGTAGACATAACACACATTGATTTCTTTTACTAAAGTAACATATTGGTTCTTAAGCAAAAATACTGTTCCCTATTGCTAAGCCACCCTATACTGTGTTCTTCACTGACCAAAATGCATGGCTAATGGCAGTGACTCAGTCCAAAGATAGTGTTTTGTAGCTGAGAATTTGCTGTGCATTACTGTGGTCTTTCTAGCTGTTTTCATTTCCATGGAAATTAATAGCAGGCATTACTTTTGGAGCAACCTGCATACATGCGGCCCAAGACAATTTCTGCTCACTAACTGTAGCCCAGGCAAGCCAGAAAGTTGGATGTTCATGCCTCATAGGTTGCCCTGGGACTGTGTAACTGTCCCCTCCATCCACAGAGAACCCCATCAAAGCAATTGGACTTTTCCAAGAGCAGCCCCGCGAGTCCAGAATTCCTGAGTCCGGTTTAGGGAGAGGCATCTTCTGCCCCTGCCTTGAGGACTGTCAGGAGGGAACATGTCACGCCCCACACACAGAAGGAGGGAGGGGAGAATCTCTGCACTGCAATTATCTTAAAGGTACTCACACTTCTACATTATTTCCATGCGCAGCTAAACTTTGTGATGTTACAAGACATCCAAGTAAGCCTTGTGTCACTTAACATCTTTCTGAGAGGAAGAGAAAGAAAAGAGAGAGATGGAGCGGAGAGAGAGAAAGGGAGAGGGAGAGGGACAGAGAAAGAGATCACTGGTCCAGGTTCCAGCTTTGGTCCAGCCAAGAGAGGTGGGGGGCTCTTGGCTTGCGAGCATCCTTGTCCCGAGGTTTCAAAAGTCTCAAAAAAGAACCCCAAGGATCTCTCTGGCATCCTTCTATGGCTGCTAGATGTACAGGTGTGCCATCCAGGGCTGCGAACAAGTGAGTCTGCAACAAGCAAGTTCATCAAAAGCAAGTTTGCAGTCCTAACTTTCAGCAAAATGGGAATGTTTTGGAGAGAGCAAGGCCGTCTCCATTTTCACAGACTCCCTTCTCCCCCAAGTCTCCAGCCTTCAGTCTGTAGATGTGGGAACGCTTGCATCTTCCAAGGCTTTGAGGCAATTCCAGGCACACCGCAGGTAAAGTGTTTTTCATTGGTCTGCGGCATAACACGGGACCTGAGGGCTGTCACAATGGCAAGGAGGAAGGAGAACGGTGTGGTGGTGTGAAGAGAGCAGCACTGAAAAGACCACGTCCTGCTGCTGCCCATGGCCATGGCTCCAGGGAAGCAGCAGCCCAACTCAAAGGCAGCAGAGAGGGAGCACCCACGAGGCGGTGAGGGGCAGCCCCACAGACACCAGGGCTGCTGCTCCGTGTGGCAGTTGGGCTCCTGGTTCCTGCATCAAGGAACCAAGGGCTCCTCTTCGTGATCCAGAGGAGATGGGAGCTGAGATCAATGACTTTGTGATCATTTCACTATCTAGGCAAAGAGCCTGGTTACTTTTTGACATGAAGCTTGCCAGCCAGAAGAAAAACGTAGAAAATAAAACAGAAATATCATGAATAGTGTTACTTAATTGGAATAAAATTTATGATAGGATTAAGAGACTGGGAGGGAGGGGGAAAAAGTTGAAATGAAGGCAGTCCAAGCTTTTCCTGAATTTTTGATTGTCACATGAAGAGCATTTTACTGATGCTGAAGGAACATGTCTTGCAAGAGTTTCCTGAGGGCATCCCTGAGCTGTGGTTCCTCATGCTGTAGATGAGGGGGTTGATTACTGGAGGTACCACTGTGTATAACAGTGCCACCACCAGATCCAGGGATGGGGAGGAGATGGAGGGCGTCTTCAGGTAGGCAAAAACAGCAGTGCTGAGAAAGAGGGAGACCACAGCCAGGTGAGGGAGGCACGTGGAAAAGGCTTTGTGCCGTCCCTGCTCAGAGGGCATCCTCAGCACGGCCCTGAAGGTCTGCACATAGGACAGCACAACGAATATAAAACAAGCAAAAAAGATTAAGGCTCTAAATATGACAAGTCCAACTTCCCTGAGGTAAGAACCAGAGCAAGAGAGCTTGAGGATCTGGGGGATTTCACAGAAGAACAGGTTTTCACGGCATTGCCGTGGCAGAGTGGTATTGAAAAAGTGCTGGCAGTGTACAGCAGAGCATGGAGAACCCCAGTGCCCCAGGCAGCTGCTGCCATGGTGGCACAAGCTCTGCTGCCCACCAGGGTCCCGTAGTGCAGAGGCTTGCAGATGGCAACGTAGCGGTCATAGGACATGATGGTGAGAAGGGAATACTCTGCTCCATCCATGAAAAGAAAGAAAAAAACTGGGTAGCGCATCCTGTGTAGGAGATGGTGGTGGTGTCGCAGAGGGCATTGCCCATGGCTTTGGGGAGAGTGGTGGAGATGCAGCCCAGGTCCAGGAGGGCGAGGTTGAGGAGGAAGAAGTGCATGGGGGTGTGCAGGTGGTGGTGGCAGGCTACGGCTGTGCTGATGAGGCCGTTCCCCAGGAGGGCAGCCAGGTAGATGGCCAGGAAGAGGCAGAAGAGCAGGAGCTGCAGCTGCCGCATGTTTGTGAATGCCAGGAGGAGGATCTCACTGATGGAGCTGCTGTTGGGCATCTGCTGCCTTTGGCCACAAGAACGTGTCCAAGGAAAACAAAAGTTAGTGACAAGTCTTCCTCCGTGGAAAGTGTTCATTCAGCTCCATGATGTGATCTACATTTCAGGAGGTTCAGCTTGCCATGAGAGCCTCTGCCCTTTCTGTCTGAAGGAAGCAGCCTTGTCCCTGTGGGTCCATGGGAACGTGGTGGTGGTGTGGGGGCAGATTTTCTTGCCAGAATTTGTCCGATGCAATCCCTTCTAATGCAGAAGTACCTGTCAGCATTTGCACAATGGATGCCTGAAATATGTGTGTCACAAATAGAAATTTTCAGGATAGTGTTTGTCCTCCAAATTCTCTTCCTACTCATCATGGAGTAGGAAGAGAAGGAGTTTAAGCTGAAATCAGAAACCCTGAGCACTTGTGCTGCACTTAGTATGAATGGCTGTGATTGAGACCTGAGAGGCAAAGGGATCCGCTGCTGTTTAGTGAAGGGTGAGGGGAGCTGGTTGAGTTTCTTTCTATTGCTCTGAGCTTGCAAATTTTGATGATGGAGGGCAATTGCATTCACATGCTACCTTAAAAAGAAGCCAGACCCTGCTGAGTGCAGAGGAATGCCCTCACCATCACTGAATATTCACCATTTCACTGTGTGCTGCAGAGGGCGATGGACAAGTGCCTGGGGAGATGCTCCTCTGCTCTTCTGGAGCTCTGGCTGCAGGGGAGGTGGTTCATGCATCGGACCCCATGGCTCGTGAGGGCGGAGTCATTTCTGGGTGGGGGCTTGTTCAGGGGAAGGTGCCTGCACCAAAGGGAGTGACGTGGGTTTTTCAGGTGAATTCTTGCTCTGGGAAAAAAAAAAAGAAAAACAAAAAAGCAAAAAAACCCACCACCCTTTCTTTCCTTCCATTCCCAGATCATATATCTGTGGTTGGCAGATTTCCATCCTGGGAGCTCTTTTCCAGTCTTTTCCCTGTCTGCGCCTACAGACACCAGCCCAAATTCTCTGCATTCCCATTTGGTTTCCAGAACCCACCCTATTTGCAGGGCACTATCTAAGTGCATGCTCATTCTTTCAAGTGAAAAAGGGAACCTAAGAGAAGTCCAGTGGGTTTACAGCAAGAAAATATATGTTAATAGAAAGTAGAGAGGCTGAATGCAATTTAGGATTCCCTCTTGATGTGATCAGACTTGATAAATCCTTTTCTATTTCTCCCTCTACATCTTTACCATCTCCTAGAAACGGGAACAAGAAAACACAGCAGAAAATCCCTCCTTTGTCCTTCCTTGGTCCCCATTGGTGCAGGGACTTCTCTCTGCAGCACCCTGGGCAGCTCCCCGGGCAGGCTGAGTGCTGAGCCTGGCAGCAGGCAGAGTCCCTGCCCCGGCACACAGCCCCTGGGTCACAGCAGGGACCCTGCTCTGCACCACAGCCCTGGGCACCCGCCTGCACCCCCGGCTGCACAGCCTGCAGCCGTCCTGGGACACGCAGCCCTCAGGGCTGTGCTCTGATGCTGCAGCAGGGAAGCCCTCATCTGGAGTGTGTCATTTTCCATGATAAAGAACCACAGAGTGTACGCAGCCTGATCTGCAATGGGATGTCCCATATTTAGTGATCCCTCCAGGAAAAGCAGCTGCACTGACTGCAGAGAGAGACTTACCGAGCCGAGGGATGTGAGCAATGCTCCTCCAGTGAGCTCACAGCCTGCTCACACTGTACACATCCTGTAGTCTCTCTCTCCTTTCTCTTTTCTCCTCATGTCCTATGCAGTCCATGCCCCTAGCCCTGCTGTGCTGTGCAGGAGAGTTGCTCCTGGGCAGAGCTGTCTCTCTACAGTGTTGCTCACTCTTATGAGCTCCCTGTGTCCCAGGAGCCTGGCCCAGCTCAGCAGCACAGGATGCCATTTTTTGCTCCCCACTCATCTCCCCTCAGAATTCCCTGGCTCTCCATGACCAACAGCTCCTGAAAGACAACAGCATCATGATTGTTCTTTGAAATCTGCTGAATTAACTGCCAAATGTCCAGTGGGCAGTGACTAATTCCAGAAATATGGTTAGTCCTACCAGAGAGTGTTTGCTGTCACAAGAAGGACACACAGACAAGGACAGGGAGGGGCTGACTTCCCCTGTGCAGGGCAGTGATCCAGCTGAGGCAGTTCAGGCATCACTTACCAAGATGGAAACCCTGGGGTTGAAATGGGATTCTGCTCTCCACGGACCCACAGGAGCTGGGATTGCTCTGGTTCAGTTCAGATGTGCACCATGAGTTGCCTGCATGTCAGCTCCAGCTCTGAGTCCTTGGTCCTTCCTTCAGTGGGAAGTCAGCTGCTCACACACAGACACTGGGTGATGACCAAGGTGCCTGGAGTGTTCCTGGATGTGTGATAGTGCTTGTCAACTGTGCAGAAAATCCCTGATTTAACCACCCCCATCCTGAGCATCAGCTGTTGGTCAGAGAGAGGATAGAGGTATTCTTGGCCATCCTTAATGACAACAGACCCCTGTGTTTAGGGCACCTGAGAGTGTGCCTTTTTCAGCTCTCTCCACGGAGCACGCAAGGTTATTCAGCTGACTAAATGGATGAGCTCATGAAAGTAGAGCCAGGTCTTTCTCCGTTGTCCATCTGTTGCATATTCTGGAGCTCAAGGTAATACAAAGCCAGCACATTTCTTTAACAGGCCAAAGCTCAGTTTTGTATGGGCTGTCCTGTGAATGGCATCAGGAGCAGGCCAGTGTCATGCCAGTTCCCTGGGGTGTCCAGCACACTCACATGCAGCTGGCAAATGCAGCACGGGGCCTTCAGCAAAGCCATGCCCGAGGAGTGTCCGTGCTGCTTGGACAAGTCCGAGCCCCACAATGGGCCTTCTGAACACAAATGCCATGGATGCGCTATCCAGCCAGGATAAATCTAATGATGTTTCCCAACTAGGATGTTTGTTTGTTTGTTTGTTTTGTGCGAGCTAGAAATCTTTGCACAGTCGCATGCCTGAGCTCTTGTTTGGACCACCGGGACAGGGTTAAATGGCTTCCACAACTGGACTGCAGCTCAAGGGGAATACTGACTATTTGTGATGGATTGGTGCAGAGACAAGGAAGGGCGACTCTGTGAGAGTGCATTGAGCTCTTCCCGGGGATGGCACAGGAGCCAGGTAAGAGCTAATGGAAATGGGGAACAGAGGAGACCAGCAGTGTCTGTTCCTGGCTTCCTGAGCAGGAAGAACAAGGGGAAGGCGCCCTCTACAGACAGGTGGGAGCCTGATGTTGTCAGGGCCTTGTCGCCTTTGGGGGCATTTTTTACTCCAGTATCTGCTGCAGGGACAGCACAGCAGGACATACAGCATCCAGAAGACTCCTGGAGAGCACAGATGACAGCTTCTTGAACAAGCCATTGAGGAGCCCGAAAGGAGAGGTGCTCTGCTGGATCAGAAAAGAAGGGGCTTGTGGGGAATGTGGAGGTGAAAGACAGCACGGGCTGCAGTGGCCATTGGATGGTGGAGCTGAGGAGTCTGAAGGGAGGGCAAGAGAGAAGAACACACCTTTTTTCTTAAGAAGAGGGCACCTTGGCTTCTTCAAGTGTCTGTGGGGTGCAGGACAGAAAGGAAGCATACAGGAACTGGAAACAAGAAGATGTCCCCTAGCAGCAATACAGAGAATTTGTCCTAGTGCACCTGCTGAGATGATTTTAGGAAGGTTAGAGCTCACCCACAATTGAATCTTCCCAGGCATATTTAAGACAATACGGGCTTGTTGAAATACGTAGGTGACAGAAGGAAGGCAAGGGAGAATGTGGACCCAAAGTAGAATGGGGCAGGGTGCCTGGCATGAAGGGCATGAAGGGCATGAAGCCTCCTGTGCTGCATGTGACCACTGAAAACAAGAGCTGAGAAAAACAAAAAGCGCTCAGGTCTTCAGTGTGAGTCAGGCAGTGCAAAGACTGAGAGATGTCATGGACAGTTCTGGGCAGGGAAAATCTGGGGGTCACCAGGCTCTGTGCAGGACACCAACAGATCTTCTTTTCCTTTAGAAGCTCTAAGTCTGAAAGATGTTAATTAATGTCAATAAAATTGAAACCAAGGATTGAAGAGAAAGATAGAAATGAATGCAAATTTGTTAACACACTACTCAACTTCTTAAATTCTCACCAGTACTGCTTCTTTTGAATTTGTAAGTAATCGTCTTCTAGGGGATTTTGTGTCTTTTTATTTTTTCAAAAAGGAGAATGTTTTCCATTACTGTGCTAGGAGGACATGAATGCCTTTTGGCACACACAGTGATGCCAAAGCCAGTGCCCAGCATCCACCGCTGCTCTACCCTGCTGTGCATTTCATTTCCCTCATCCTCCAGGTGTCACCATCCCTCCTAAATAAATGACCATGATTAAGGACATGTTTCCAGCAGGCCATCTGGACACATGCTCTTCCCACTGCTCTCCAGGTTTCCCCCATCCCTTGCTCTTTGTTCACTCTGATACCTCCCAACTCTCTGGCTGCTTTATGAGCTTCACGGAGATTGGATTTGCTCCATCTCTCCACAGTCTCATGAGCTCTTTTGTCACATCCTGAACAGTGTTTATATCTATCCCTTCCTATCTCTGCCTAACTCATTTCTTGTGCAGCTATTCCCTGTGAAAGACAAGCCTCATGAGATGCAGCTTGGACATGGCATGCAGTTGTTCGCTGTGTTTTACTGTTCATGCAATTGCATCACATTTCCTTCTGTTTGTTTGCAAAAAAGAGAAATCTCTCATTGCCCATCTGCATGTGAGGTTCTGTGAGGAAAGCAAGGGGGAGTTGGTGAAAAGGAGGTTTAACACTGAGCAGGTGACTCCAGAGGAGAAGAGTGATGTGAGGAGAAGTGATGCAAGTCCCATGGGGTGGATGGGAGTAGAAATGGAGTGGGGAAGTTGTGGAGGATGTTTGTCCACATAGTGACAGAGCAGAACTCATTAGGGGACATCCTGGATCAATATCAGTTGCCAAGTGCTGCTTTAAATTCTTGTTTTAATCAAACCATAAATAAATAGAATTAATAAATCTCCATTGGCCTCTTCGTCTTTAAGCTCTCTCCAGATACCTCTCCAGTGAGCTGTACAAGTTCTGAACACTTGAAGAAGATGACAGGAAGGCACAAGGCACATGAGGGCTCTGTAGATTGTAATGGGCCCCAGGGGGCATTTGCTGCTGAGTCCATCAACCTCCAGTGCAGGGAGAACATGGCACAAAGTGCTCAAGAAGATCAAGTCAGAAGTAAGAGGAAAGTTTCTTGGAGTACTAATGGGCCCCACTGAGGGCCATTACCAACACAGCTTCCCCAGGGACTTCTCCGAGCAGATAATTGGAAGCCATGATTACAGGTAGACAACGGCGCTGTGCTGGTGGCACTTATGATGAGAAAACCCTCCTTTGTCTTATGAAGTGGAAAGGCCAAGCCCTGATCCTCAGGCCCTTGGAAGGGAGATCCTGTCCCTCATGCTGGCTCAGGGCTCTCCCTGGGGCAGTGGGATGGAGGTTTCTATGATGTCAAATGAAAGACATGTACTGATGCATCATCACTGCACCACTGCCCACTGTGACAGAGCAGTGAATCTGCTGTCACTGTGCTCCTTCCACATGTGTCAGCACAGGACCTCTGACATCACAGTGCTCCAACCCACTGCGACAGCACAGGGACTCCAACATCACTGTGCTCATACCCACTGTCAGAGAATCCGAGAATATCCTGTGTTGGAAAGGACCCACGAGGATCATTGAGTCCAACTTCAGTCTCCACACGACCACCCACAAAGCAGACCAGATGACTGAGAGCATGGCCTGAATGCTTCTTGACCTCTAGCAATCTTGGTGCTTCCCTGGGTGGCCTCTTCCAGTGCCCTCCTTTGGGCACTCTCCGTACTTTGATGTCCTTTGTGTTCTGCAGCGCCCAGAAGTGCACCCAGTGCTGCAGGTGAGGCCGCAGCAGTGCAGAGCAGAGCGGGACAATCCCTTCCCTCACGCGGCTGGCAATGCCACGCTCGATGCAGCCCAGGGCACGGTTGGCCTTCCTGGCTGCCTGGCCACACTGCTGACTCACGTTCCATTGGCTGCTGACCAGGACCCCCAATCCCTTTCAGTGGGACAGCTCTCCAGTGTCCCATCCCCTACTCTGCGTGTACAGCTAGGGTTGCCCCTACCCAGGTGCAGATTCAGGCACTTGTTCTTGTTATACTCCATGCAGTTGATGCTTACCCAGTTCTCTAACTTGTCCACATCTCTCTGCAAGGCCTCTCCACCCCTGATGGTGGCAATATCTCCTCTTACTTTAGTACCATCTGAAAATTTGCTCAAAGCATCATCTAGTCCTGCATGCAACCACTGATGAAAACATTAAAGAGAAGTGGTCCTAAAATGGAGCCTTGCTAGTGACAGTCCACCAGCCTGATGGAACCCCATTTACAATAACCTCTAGGGCCCGACCCATTGCCAACTGCTCGCCCATCACCTTATGGCTCTGTCTAGCTGTATGCAGGACATTCTGTCTGGAAGGATACTGTAAGAAACAGGACCTAAACCTCTACTGAAATCCAGGCTTCCCTTCACCAACTAGATGGGAGACCTTGTCACAAAGGGACGTAAATTTAAATAGACCCTTCTCCTCATGAACCAGCGGAGGCTGTGACCAACAACAAATCTTTTTCTATAACTCCCACCATCATTTATCCGCAATATTACTAGGCACTGAAGTGAGACTGACAGGTCCGTAGTTGCTGAGATCTTCTTTTTTGCTTTGCTTTAAAACTGGAGCAGCATTTGCCAGCTTCCTGTCAACTGGGATCTGGCATGACCCCACACTTCTTCTGATGCCATTCAAATGAGAGCCCAGAGCAAACAAAGGTGTCATTGGGGAAAGAATGTAGATGTGACCTATCTTTGTAAGGCCTTGAACTCCACAGTATGCCACAGGTGAAGCAGAGAGGAAGATCGGGCTCTTCTCTTCTGAGCTCATCCTTTTGGTGAGCAGAATAGCATTACATGGTCCATGGGAACAGGTGCAAAAGGCACACGGGGTGCCCTAAACACAGGGCTGTGGTGGCATTTAGGATGGCCAAGAACACCTCCCTTCTGGCCCTCAGCTGATACTCGAGAGTGAGGTGTCTATCTCAGAGATTTTCCACCCCACCTTCCAAGCAGTAGCGCACATGTTGGATCACTTCAGACACCTTCATCATCACCGACTGTGTGTGTGAGCAGCTGAGTAACCACTGAATAAAGACCAAGGATTCAGATGAGGGACTCACACGCAGACACCTCATTGTGCACATCTGATCTCCACGATGAGGACTCCCGACTCCCACGGTTCTCTGAGGAACTGAATCCCATTTCAGCCCCAGAGATTCTTTAGGTAGATGAGATGCCTAACCCTGGGGTTAAGATGGGATGGCCTGACAGTAACAGGACAAAGGGGAATGGCTTTAGATTAAAAAGGGGTGATTTAGGTTATCTGTCAGGAAGAAATGTTTTACTCGGAGGCAGTGGAAAAGTTGCCCAGAGAGGTTGTGGATGCCCCATCCCTGGAGGCATTCAAGGCCAGGTTGGATGGGATCCTGGGCAGCCTGATTTGGTGGTAGGCAACCCTGCCTATGGCTGGGGGGTTGGAACTAAGTGATCTCCGAAGTCCTCTCCAACCTAAGCTATTCTATGATTCTGTAATGTTATACCCACACTGCCTCAGCTGAATCACTGCCCAGAACTGGGGAAGCCAACCCCTCTCTGTCCTCAACTGAGTGTCCCTTTTCAAACGGGCCATGAGCAGAGGTTTCCAGATTTGCTCTTCTCGTGGGCAAAAATGTTCTGATTGGACCAGCCATGCTCCTGGAATCCAGTGGACATGTGGTGATTAACTGAGCTGACTTCCAAGTGCGTTCTGCAGTGATGACCCAGCTGCCTTTCAGGAGCTGTCTGCCCTGGAGCCCCATGGATATCTCCAGGGAGAGCCGTGGGGAAGAGAATAGCCCATCCTCTGCTGCTGAGCTGGGCAAGGCTCCTGGGACACTCAGAGCTTATACAAGCGGGCAGCACTGCAGAGAGACAGCTCTGCTCAGGGGCAGCTCCTGTGCATCATGCAGCAGGGCTGGGGACATGGTCTGCAGCTGACTGAGAGAGGAGAGAAGGCAGAGAGCAATTACAGGCTGTGTGGCATGTAAGCAGGCTGTGAGCTCACTGGAGGAGCATTGCTCACAGCCTTGGTCACGGTAAGTCTTTCTCTGCAGTCAGTGCAGCTGCTTTTCCTGGAGGAATCTCTGAAGCTGGGACGTCCCAGAGCAGACTAGGCTATAGACACTCGGTGTTTGTCTTTTTTTCATCATGGTAAATGACACGCTTCAGATGAGGGCTTCCCTGCTGCAGCATCAGAGCACAGCCATGAGGGCTGCGTGTCCCAGGACGGCTGCAGGCTGTGCAGCTGGGGGTGCAGGCGGGTGCCCAGGGCTGTGGTGCAGAGCAGGGTCCCTGCTGTGTCCCAGGGGCTGTGTGGCGGGGCAGGAACTCTGCCTGCTGCCAGGCTCAGCACTCAGCCTGCCCGAGGAGCTGCCCAGGGCGCTGTGGGGAGACATGTGGGGGAAGGAGCCAACCCGGCAGGGCAGGGGCCTCCTGCTGCCACAGGTGCTGCCTGGGGCAGGAGCCCTGGGCACTTCCATGGAGACTTTTCATGAATGTGTCTTTCAGATAAGGACCTTGCAGAGTCTGTGCTTTTAGTTTCCTCCTAAATGAAAGCACATATGTGTTTCAATTAATCACTCAGACTCCTGGATCTATGCACCAGGACATAATCAAACCTGCCTGGAACCTTATAAATTCTGTATATGGAGCCGTCTGCCTACAGACAGCAACACAATCCTTTTTGTTGTCCACATCAGGGTGTGTCTGACCTGCTGCTTGGTACCTGCAGACAGGGAATTCTGGGTCAATGCTGACTCTTTCAGCCTCTGTGCTCTATCTCTGTGTCTGCAGGCAAGTGAGATGCCAGCAGGCACCGTGGAGGTGATACAGGCTTGATTAGCAAAAGGGATCCATGTGTTAGCCTAAGGATCAATAGATTAGTTGAGCAAAAGGAATCCACGTGTGCTCTTCCTTAAACACTCCGCTTTCGCTTTGCTTGGTGTGTGAACAGCCTTGTATTTCTCAGTGATCCTGCTTCACAATGGGATATGATATTGTTGTAATTATTTCCTAAAACAATGTTGACTTGTCTTTGTCACAAACTGAAAATAGAAGGCATCTTCAGTGCTTCTCCTTCAGAATTTTTCCGCACATTAGTGTAAATTCTGTAAATAATATTTGGCCAGAATGATCACAAGGATGCTTTGACAGTGCATTCATTCCACCGACTGGTATAAAAAATCTCCCTGGACTTTTGAAAGGCCTTTGGCAGGGTCCCACATCACATCCTTGTATCTATGGAGAGATAAGAGAGATGGATTGGAAGGGTGGACTATGCATTGGATAAGAAATTGCTTGGAAGGTCGCAGCCAAAGGGCTGCGGTCAATGGCTCTCTGATAAATCGGCTCCACAGGTGGTGGCTGATCACAAGTGTTGTCCCCAGGGGTCAGCACTGGGACCAGAGCTCTTCAGTGTCTTTATCAGTGGTGTGGATGATGAGATCGAGGGTACCCTCAGCAAAGTTGCTGATGACACCAAGCTGAGTGCTGCAGTTGACACAACGGAATTAAGGGGAGCCATCCACAGAGACCTGGACAGGCTTGAAAAGTGGGCCCAAAGAAACAGCAGGAGGTTCAACAAGGTCAAGTGCAAGGTTTTGCACCTGTGGTGGGACAATCCCAGATATGAGCACAGGCTGGGAGAAGAACTGCTAGAGAGTAGCCCTGCGGGGAAGGACTTAGGGGTCCTGGTAGATGAAAACCTTTGCAGGAGCCAGCAGGGAGCGCTTGCAGCCTGAGAGGCCAACTGTGCCCTGGGCTGCATCAACAGAGAGGTGGTCATCAGAGCGAGGGAGGGGATTGTCCTTCCCTACTCAGCCCTCCGAAGGCCCCACCTGGAATCTTGTGTCCAAGCGTGGGACCCCCCAGCACCAGAAAGACGTAGAGCTTTTGGAGCAGGTCCAGAGGAAAGCCACGAGGGTGATCAGAAGGCTGGAGCACCTCTCCTAGGAAGACAGGCTGAGGGAGCTGGGCTTGTTCTGCCTGGAGAAGAGAAGGCTCCGAGAATACATTGCAGCCTGCCAGTACTTAAACGGAGATTAGAAACAAGAAGGGGTTGGAAGGGACTTCAAGAGATCACTGAGTCCAGCACCCATGCTAAAGCAAGTACCCTAGAATGGGTCGCAAAGGCAGACGTCCAGTCTTGAAAATCTGCATAGGAGGAGATTTCACAACCTCTCTTCTTGATCTGAATGCAGGACTCTAGGTGGGGTCTCACAAGAATGGAACAGAGTGGGAGAATCGCCTCCCTTGCCCTACTAGCTGCGTTTCATTGGATGCAGCCCAGGATATGTTTGGGTTTCTGCGCTGCAAGTGCACACTGCCCATTTGTGTTGAGTTTTTCATCACATGATACTGTAAGTGTTTCTCCTCCGGACTGCTCTACGAGCATTCTGCTTGCATTTGCATTTGGGATTGCCCTGACCCATGTAAATCTCCTTGCACAAGGCCTTGTTGATCCTCGTGAGGTTTGCACAGACCCACCTCTGTAGCTTGTCCAGGTCCCTCTGGATGGCATCCCTTCTCTTTACTGTGTTGACCTCATCACAGAAAGCGGTGTCACCCACAAACTTTCTGAAGGTGCACTCAACAGCATGGTCCAAGTCAGCGACAGAGAGGCTAAATTGCACCAGTCCCACTTACAGACCCCTGAGGAGTACCACTGCAGGGTACATACAGGACAGACTCTGATGTCTTCCACCAGTCCAGGTAGATGCAAAGTGCAGTCATCTCAGAATCTACACTCCAGGCAGGGTACCAACCCCTCAACCTTCTTTTGGCCTACCAGCAGACCACACTGATGACATCTCACCATGACCTTTCAAGACACATGCCTGATGCTGACCTTGCAGGTAGACACGTCCAAGTTACGTGCCCATCATGTGCTAATGTGCAAGGGATGTGGAAAGCCATACCCAAGGCCTCTTCCTGAATGCAGGCAATCAGCTTCTCAGGCAGAAGGGATCTCTCAGTCAAGCTGCCAAGCAGGTGCCTTCTGCTGGCTTGCCAGAGACATGAGAATGACCCTTAGTTGCCTTCCTAAAGGTACAGACCTCAGCCCCAAATGAAAGGCTGTCTTACTGGCTACTACAGAAAGAATGTCTTCCAAGGCCCTTTGCCAGCCATGCTCCTGCTGCTGGTCTGTCAACTCCAGAGACAGAAATAACCTCTCAAACATCATCTCAGACACATGTTTGCTACAAGATGGTGAGTTCTGTTTGCACAAGTGACCTCACAGCAATGCACCTCCCCATCCCACTCCTTTTGGCCCAGGGCCTGATCAGATAAAGGTAAGCTTTTAAAATTAAATGTATCAAAGAACGTTCAACCAATGGTTCAAGTCCTGCTTGACCAACCTAGTGGCTTTCTATGATGGTATCACCGCATCAACGGACAAAGGAGGAGTCACTGATGCCATCTATCTGGACTTCAGGAAGTCCTTTGGCATGGTACCTCATAGCATCCTTCTCTTCAAAGTGGATAGCAATGGATTTGATGGGCGTACTGTTTGATGGACGAAGAACTGTCTGCAGGACTGAAAGCACAGAGTGGTGGTCAATGGCTCAATGTCTGGATGGAGATTGGTGCCTCACGGATCAGTGCAGGGACCAATACTCCTTAAAATCTTCCTCAGTGACATCCACAGTGAGATTGAGTGCACCCAAATCAAGTTTGTGGATGGCACCAAGCTGTGTGGTGTTGTCGTGGTTTGATGATTGTTGTTATCGGTATTCCACATCATCCTGTTATGCAGTGCACTGGGTCCTTCCAGCTTGTGCAAAGGGCAAACATCTCCATGGAACTCTCTCTGCTCAGGGACCTGGGTCCACTTGGTGAGTGATGCAGAAAAATGGGGATGTTCCATGTGCAACACAAGGGAAGTTGATGCTGGGGTGTGCAGTCAGTAATTCCATGTATATATGTGTGTGTGGGCTTAACGTATGTTAATAATTTTTTGTATATATGTAAGCATGAGGTAGTGATGTGGAATAAGGGGTGGAATGTCATGGTTTGATGACTTTTGTAATCGGCATTCCACATCATCCCTCCATGCAGTGCACTGGCAGTCTCAGAAAAGAAGCAATGTACTACAGCTCCCAGAAATCTGTGCCATTCCATTTCCATTTTCTGGTCAGTGGGAAAAATAAAACTGACAGCAAGTCATGAGACTTTCTCTTTATGGTCCCTGGCAGATCAGAGTAAGAACCTTGGCTGCTGTTGCAGCTGCTTTTATCACTTCGGTTCTAGGTTGGGGGATCCTGAAGGACAGCACCATGACTGCCACCTGCCCCACTCCCACCCCTGAACTGCTGCTGTTCTCAGGGACAACTTCGAAGAGTCCCTAGGAGGTTCTCAATTCCTTAGCGGAGGAAAAAGTGGAGGGTGACCGCTGAATGAAGGCTCAACGTCTTCCTCCCTACTCGGTGGTCGCTCTTGGATGAAGTCAGGAGTCTTCATCTTGACCTTTGTCCTGGTTGAGGTGGCTCTCCTATCTTGCATATCTTTGTAGTGGAAGACCCAACTCAAGGACCCTGACTCCCAATTCAGTCCCCCCTTTTCCTTTAAACTTAGCGAATTCTTTCGCTAAATTGCCCCATTCTGGGAGAGGGAGGATTTGAAGTATCTCCCACTTTCCACCTTCTGTCTTAATTTATGTCTCTTCCATTCCTCATAATTATTCCCGGATGTTTTACACAGGCATAGTACACACCTTATTGTAATACACATTAGTACGAGCGGGATGATTACAATAGTTCAAGCCAGAAGGAGTTGCTTTAGCCATGCAAAATTTGGTAACCAACTGGTGAATTTGTCCCACTGTTCTGTAAGCCCAACAGAGGTATCATCAAGAGATACTTGATGTATCAATTGAGTATGTTTCCAGATTTCTTCTAAATCTGTTTCCACCCTTTGAGACTGGTCTATATAGACACAATAGCTCTGATTTATTCTGCTAATTCTTTTGTAGAATTTACTTGAGCGCACCTACTGCAACACACTTTCCAATTAGTACTTGGAATCCCGTTCCTGGGAATTCGATTCCTCCATTCCTAGAGTCATACATATCCAGCAGTCAGAAAGGTTTAACTTCTGTGCCGTGTTCTGAGTGATATTAATATATGAATTACCGAGCCAGGCTAAAGCAAATCCTACACACATACTATTCACAGAATACAAGTAATACATTTTGCTTCTTAAGTTTCAGCTTAAGAGGCCCTTTTTTCTCTTTGACGAACCACTGAGGCTGAGCCGTCCTCCTACAGGATCTCAAATGGGCTCAGCCCTTCTTTTACCCGAGGTTTCGTTCTAATCCTCAAGAGGGCTAATGGTGAAGCTTGGGGCCAGGTAATTCCAGCTCCCTGCCCCAATTTAACAATCTGTCATTTGATCAAATAATTCATTTTCTCCATTTGGCCACTTGACTGAGGCCTGTAAGGAGTATGTAATTGCCAATCAATTCCCAATAACCTGCTGATTTGTTGCACTACCTTAGCAACAAAGTTCTTGTAACAAAACTCTTGTCACCACCCTGGCCTTATTAACTCTGCAAGGGAATGCCTCTGGCCATCCTGAAAAGGTACCTGGTAAGACCAATAGGTACCTATACCTCACTTTTCTTGGGAGTTCCTTGAAGTCTACCTGCCATTGTTGCCCAAGAAATTCTCCCTTTTCTAATAGGCCCCTCTTGTACCCTGATCCTGGTACTCAGATCGTGCAAATACTTTGTAGTGTCTGTTCCCCAATATGTTTTATTGTGTTTCCCTAGGACCAATTTCCGTAAAGTATTAATGGGCACAACAATGAGTCCTTGCTCTCTTCCCTTCTTAAACCATTACTTAGATTCCTATCCCTCTAAAATACTTTACCTGTTCTGACTCGGGTTCAGAAATTTGAAGTTTACCGTCTGGAATTAAAGCCAGTTCAACAATTTCTTCTCCTTCAGCTGCCCGTTCTGCCACCCTGTTCCTGTGTTCTGTCATCTTATTTCCAGTTCCCTGTACAGTGTTACCTTTCTGATGTCCTTTACAATGTATAACAGCGATGCTTTTTCGTAGATTTACACCATGCTGAATTTGTTTTCCTTGTGTGTGTGAGCAATGCTTGCTCTTTCCAGGTGGCACTATAAGCATGTACCACCCCAAATCCATATTTAGCATCCGTCCATATATTTAAGGCTCTTGTCAAGGCAGTTAATTCGGCCTTCTGAGCGCAAGTCCCCACAGGTAATGGTTTTGCTTCTATTACCTTGTCAGTAGTATCATGTCCTGCCTTACAGTTTCCTTGACTCACAAAACTGCTTCTGTCGATGAATCCAGAAATCCTCAGCATCGCCCAGTGGTTCCTCCTGTAGGTCCGTCCAGCTGGCACAGACAGTCTCCAGGCAGTTGCACGCTGCTGGCTCGGAGGTAGCTCTGTGTTGGTGCTCTGGGCATTCAGCAAATTGCTTCCTTCCTTCTCTTGGATCAGTTGAGCTTCCTGTTGAGAAACTTGATAATCATTTAAACCAAGAAATGCGGCAAACTCACAGTCCACTGTGCACAGTCCTCTTTTGTTACCGTGGCATCCACATTCTGCAGTAAAGTTCCACCTTGGGATGGAGGAACCCAAGTCTCAGGCTCACAAGCTGGCTGGTCTTCAAAAAAAAGTCACTGGGCTGTTCTCACAACCCTGAGTAACACTGTCCAGGTGAACTGAATCTTTTTCTCGCCATATTGGGTAGACTTTCTTTGGCCAAACCAGGCAGAAAAGGCATCCTTCAAATCCAGAAGGTAAACCCCACCTACTCATTCCTTAACTTGCTTAATAAAGTGTATGGATTTGCCACCACCGGGTGTATATCTTCAATAACTCTATTAATTTTCCTCAAATCTTGTACTAAACTATAGCTCTTGCTGTCTGGTTTTTCACGGCTGGCTCGTGCTTTTAACTTAACTTCCAATGAGACCCTTAGCTCCAATTTTTACTGAACGTAATCTCTGCATCCATTTGTTCTGCTAAGTCTTCTGCTGCCTTCATCTTTCTCTGCGTGTACATATATATAGAAGCATCTCCTCCAATAACTGGAGCGAGACAAAAGGCTGGATCTGCTTGCAGCGACTTTGGAGTCCTCAGCTACAGGCTGGGAACATTGCCGTAGGACTTCCAATAGCCAGACAGGTTCTTCAGATCCTCGCTGCAAGTGGGGCTCCTCATTCACTGCTGATCTGGATGATGGTAAAGTATGAGAGCAGTTGGTGATGTCTCTTTATTAATCTCTATTGCTAACCTCGTGTAGTAACAAAGAGATGCATTATCTTGCTTATTTTCTTTATTGTTCAACTTATCTTTTGACTATAGGCAGTGCTTTATTTTTGAATTACTTTGAAATGGACAGTAAAATAAGCCTATCCCTTTTGCTGGTGTCTGTGTCCTTCCTGCTGAGCCCATCAACTGGCAAAACATAGACATATGCAATACACTTGCCTACATAGTCATTCTTTTCCAAAACCTCATTAACATACGCTAACGTCTCTCTGCGCATGCACAGTTGCATCGAAGGTAGTGGTGCAGCGATTTGCTTCCTCCCCCTTATTTCTCCTTCCGCTTAATCACAGTGAATTTTGGCTGAAATTCACTGTTTTTCCCCTCATTAGCAAGTTTCCATTGCTTGTTGTGCCGTAATGAGCAACTTTCTATCTTGGTAGACTATAGTTCAAAACAACGAATGTGAAACCCAAGAAAAAGTCCTTGCACCTGGTGCATGCAGAGATAAAAGTAGTCTTACTGTGACTTGAGCGCTTCTGTGTAGCAGTATCTTTGAGAAGAAGAAGGCTGATCACACACCAAGCAATGCTCAACTGGAAAGTTGTAGGCCTAGCACACATTGATTCCTTATACTAAAGTAACATATTGGTTCTTAAGCAAAAATTCTGATCCCTACTGCTAAGCCACCCTATATCGTGTTCATCACTGACGAAAAATGCATGGCTCATGGTGATGACTCAGCTGAAATATAGCGTTCTGTAGCTGAGAATTTGCTCAACATTACTGTGCTCATTCCAGCTGTTGTTGTTTCCATGGAAATAAATAGGAGGCATTACTTCTGGAGCAACCTACATACGTGCAGCCCAAGACAATTTCTGCTCACTAAATGTAGCCCAGGCAAGCCAGCAAGTTGGACGTTCCTGCCTCAGAGGTTGCCCTGGGACTGTGTAACTGTCCCCTCCATCCACAGAGAACTCCATCAAAGCAATTGGACTTTTCCAAGAGCAGCCCCGTGAGTCCAGAATTCCTGAGTCCAGTTTAGGGAGAGGCATCTTCTGCCCCTGCCTTGAGGACTGTCAGGAGGGAACGTGTCACGCCCCACACACAGAAGGAGGGAGGGGAGAATCTCTGCACTGCAATTATCTTAAAGGTACTGGCACTTCTACAGTTATTTCCATGCGCAGCTAAACTTTGTGATGTTACAAGACATCCAAGTAAGCCTTGTGTCACTTAACATCTTTCTGAGAGGAAGAGAAAGAAAAGAGAGAGATGGAACAAAGAAAGATAGAGAGAGGGATAGAGACGGTGATCACTGGTCCAGGTTCCAGCTTTGGTCCAGCCAAGAGAGGTGTGGGGCTCTTGGCTTGCGAGCATCCTTGTCCCGAGGTTTCAAAAGTCTCAAAAAAGAACCCCAAAGGTTCTTTGGGGTTCTGAGCTGCTGGTTCCTCATGCTGTAGATGAGGGGGTTGATTACTGGAGGAGGCACCACTGTGTATAACAGTGCCACCACCAGATCCAGGGATGGGGAGGAGATGGAAGGCGGCTTCAGGTAGGAGAACATGGCAGTGCTGACAAAGAGGGAGACCACAGCCAGGTGAGGGAGGCATGTGGAGAAGGCTTTGTGCCGTCCTTGCTCAGAGGGCATCCTCAGCACGGCCCTGAAGATCTGCACATAGGACAGCACCATGAAAACAAAACAAGCAAAAAAGATTAATGCAACAAATATGACAAGTCCAACTTCCCTGAGGTAAGAACCAGAGCAAGAGAGCTTGAGGATCTGGGCAATTTCACAGAAGAACTGCTCCACAGCATTGCCGTGGCAGAGTGGCAGTGAAAATATACTGGCAGTGTGCAGCACAGCATGGAGAACCCCAGTGCCCCAGGCAGCTGCTGCCATGGTGACACAAGCTCTGCTGTCCACCAGGGTCCTGTAGTGCAGGGGCTTGCAGATGGCAATGTAGCAGTCATAGGACATGATGGTGAGAATGCCATACTCTGTTGAAAACAAAAGCAAAAAGAAAAAGACCTGTGCAGCACATCCTGTGTAGGAGATGGTGGTGGTGTCGCAGAGGGCATTGCCCATGGCTTTGGGGAGAGTGGTGGAAATGCAGCCCAGGACCAGGAGGGCGAGGTTGAGGAGGAAGAAGTCCATGGGGGTGTGCAGGCAGTGGTTGCAGGCTATGGCTGTGCTGATGAGGCCGTTGCCCAGGAGGGCAGCCAGGTAGATGGCCAGGAAGAGGCAGAAGAGCAGGAGCTGCAGCTGCCGCATGTCTGCGAGCACCAGGAGGAGGATCTCACTGATGGAGCTGCTGTTGGGCATCTGCTGCCTTTGGCCACAAGAACGTGTCCAAGGAAAACAAAAGTTGGTGACAAGTCTTTCTCTGTGCAAAGTGTTCATTCAGCTCCATGATGTGATCTACATTTCAGGAGGTTCAGTTTGCCATGAGAGCCTCTGCCCTTTCTGTCTGAAGGAAGCAGCCTTGTCCCTGTGGGTACATGGGAACGTGGTGGTGGAGTGGGGGCAGATTTTCTTGCCAGAATTTGTCCAATGGAATCTCTTCTGATGCACAAGGACCTGTCAGCTTTTGCACAACCGATGTTTTCAGGATAGATTTTCCTCCAAATTCTCATACTACTCATCATGCCCAAGGAGTTTAATCTGAAATCAGAAACCCTGATCCCTTGTGCTGCACTCAGTGTGAATGGCTGTGAGTGAGACTTGAGAGGCAAAGGGATCTGTCAACGGTTTACGGGCGTTCGGCCCGGTTCCGTTATGAAGGGGACGGGGGACCCATGGACCCACACCCCGGGAAAGGAAAAATGGAAAAAAGGGTAAGGAGATGGCCCTGAGAGCAAAGAACAGCGGCAACAATCTGAGGAGAAACAAACTAATTGACTAAATAAGATATCGGAATGCAAAACAACACACTATAATACAATATAATTACAATTTAAGCTGATACATCCAATACAGAGAGAGAGAATGTCCAAAATCAAGGTAGGCGTTACTCTACTACCAACGATAGGATGGCTGGGGAGCGAGGTGCTGCCAGGACGAGAGACGGGTGGAAAGAGGGACGAGGTCTCGTGATCTGCAAGTTTTGGTCTTTTCCCTCTGGCCGGAAATGGTAACAGAGGAGCAAAGTCCCCTGGGGAATGTAGTAGTCCTTCTCTTCTGAGAACCAGGTACATTCACTACATGATGTTATGATGTGGAATACCAATAACCGAAAATCACAAAACCATGACAATGACGCACCTTTACAACCATGTTCTTTGTTTGGGCAGCAATGTGTTTCCAGAGTTCAGCAGCCCAAATCAGATTACTCCTTTGTCACTAGTTGCTTTGTTCCCACCGCTTTAATCTTCCTAAGGCATTGGCCACCATCCATGACTTGCAGGTGACACCAAGTTGGCTGGAAGTGTGGATGTGCTTGGGGGTAGCAAGGCCCTACAGAGGGATCTGGACAGGCTGGATCTGGGCTGAAGCCAATGGGATGAGGTTCAACAAGACCAAGTGCCGGGTCCTGCACTTCGGTCACAACAACCCAGGGCAACGCTACAGGTTTGGAGCAGTGTGGCTGGAAGATTGCGTGGGGGAAATGGACCTGTGGGTATTGGTGGATGCTCGGCTGAACATGAGGCAGCAGTGTGCCCAGGTGGCCAAAAGGCCAATGGCATCCTGGCTAGGATCAGGAATGGGGTGGTGAGCTGGACTGGGGAAGTCATCCTGCCCCTGCACTCAGCATTGGTGAGGCCTCACCTCAAGTACTGTGTTCAGATTTGGGTGCCTCAGTACAGCAAGGACATGGAGCTGCTGGAGCAGGTCCAGAGAAGGGCAGCAAGGCTGGGGAAGGGCTTGGAGGATATGCCCTACGAGGAGCGGCTAAAGGAAGTGGGGCTGTTTAGTGTGGGGAAGAGGAGGCTGAGGGGAGACCTGATTGCTCTCTTCAAATACCTGAAAGGTGATGGCAGTGAGAGCGGGGCTGGTCTTTTCTCAGTGGTGACAGGACGAGGGGAAATGGCCTCAAGTTGCACCAGGGGAGGTTTAGGTCAGATATCAGGGCAGACTTCTTTACAGCAAGGGTGGTTAAGCAATGGAACAGGCTCCCCAGGGAGATGATGGAGTCACCATCCCTGAATGGGTTTAAGAATCATTTGGATGTGGTGCTCGGGGACATGATTATATAATTATATAATTATATAATATATATATTATATAATATATTATATATATATGTATTATTATATTATATAATGTATATTATATAATATGTTATATTTAATATATAAAATATTATATATTATATACATATATACATTTATATATACATTTATATAATATATATAGTAGATATATATATACTATAATATATTAATTATAGTATATATATATACTATAATTATAGTTATATATTGTAGTTATATATTATATTCATTCTACATTCATTATTATATATATTATTGTTATTATTATTTTATTATTATTTATTATTATATATATTATATATATTGTTTTTATTATATTTTATATAAACATTACTTAATAATTTAATATATTGTTATATTTTATGTAAATCTTAGAATCATAGAATGGCTTGGGTTGAAAAGGACCTCAAAGATCATCGAGTCTCAACCCCCCTGCTATGTGCAGGGTCGCCAACCACTAGACCAGGCTGCTCAGAGCCACGTCCAGTCTGGCCTTGAATGCCTCCAGGGACGGGGCATCCACAACCTCCCTGGGCAACCTGTTCCAGTGCGTCACCACCCTCTGTGAAAAACTTCCTCCTAATATCTAACCTAAATCTCCCCTGTCTCACTTTAAAACCATTCCCCTTGTCCTATCACTATCCACCCTCACAAACAATCGATCCCCCTCCTGTTTATACGCTCCCTTCACGTATTGGAAGGCCAATTTTTCAAGTACTGGAAGGCCAATTTTTTATTTTTTTAAATATTGATATATTTTATATAAATTATAAATATATAACCGTATAAATATATATATATATAATATAATATATATATTACATATATATATAATATAATATATATATATAATATGTATATATATATTTATATATATTATATATATATATACATATATAATATAATATAATATAATATAATATAATATAATATAATATAATATAATATAATATAATATAATATAATATAATATAATATAA
>NW_018364541.1:59539-61899 GCF_002078875.1 Numida meleagris | reverse complement strand
ATAATATAATATAATATAATATAATATAATATAATATAATATAATATAATATAATATAATATAATATAATATAATATAATATAATATAATATATATACAATAATATAATATATATACAATAATATAATATATAATATATAATATATATACATATATAAACATATAAATATTCTATATTTTAACTATAGGTTATAAACTTATATAAATATATAAAATAAATATATAAATATATAAACATATACATAGTCTATATTTTAACTATAGGTTATAAATATACATAATTATATAAATATAAAACTATAATACAGAAAATATTGGGGTTAGGAGAAGGGTTAGGGTTACTGTTAGGGTTATGGTTGGGGTAGACTTAGGGTTAGGGTAGGGTTGGGGTTTGGCTTAGCGTTAGAGTTGGGGTTTGGGTAGGGTTACAGTTTGGGTTAGGGTTAGGGTTAGGGTTAGGTTTAGGGTTAAGGTTAGGGTTACAGTTGCGATTACGGTTATGGTTATGGTTATGGCTCCGGTAGGGTTAGGGTAGGGCTGGTGCATATTTCATAATGACACAGTTTTGTTCTTTGTCCAGGCAGATGCCTTGGGCCTCAAGAATATCACTGAGTGCCTATAGAGCCCTAAATACAATGTGCAATTGTACGTGAGATCAAAGAGAAATTTTCCCAAATTTTCTGAACAGGAGTTAGAATATGTCAAGTATTTTAGAGGGGATAGGAATCTAATTAATGGTTTAGAAGGGAAAAGAGCAAGCTGACAGATGGATGCATACCCAGCTGGACACATTGTTGTGCCCGGTAGTGTTTTATGGCAATTGGTCCTAAAGAAACATAGTAAAACATCCTGGGGGGGACAGACACTACCAAGTATTTGCACGATCTGAGTAGCAGGAGCAGGGGACAAGAGGGACCTACTAGGAAAGGGAAATTTTCCTGGGCAACAATGGCAGGTCGACTTCACGACACTCCCAAGAAAAGGGGGGTACAGGTACCTATTGGTCTTATCAGCTACGTTTTCAGGATGCCTGAGGTGTATCCATGCCGAACTAATAAGGCAAGGGAGGTAACTAAAGCGTTATTGCGTGAAATCATTCCGAGGTTTGGGGTGTCGGCAGCGTTGTCCTCAGACAGAGGACATCACTTTGTTGCTAGAGTGGTACAGCGAGTGCCCTATTGGGAATTGATTGGCAATTACATCAAGGGGCCAAGTGGAGAAAATGAATCATTTGATCAAATGACAGGTTGTTAAATTGGGGCAGGGAGCTGGAATTACCTGGCCCCAAGCTTCACCATTCGCCCTCTTGAGGATTAGAACGAAACTTCGGGTAAAAGAAGGGCTGAGCCCACTTGGGATCCTGGAAGAGGACGGCTCAGCCTCAGTGGATCGTCAAAGAGAAAGGGCCTCTTAAGCTGAAACTTCAGAAGCAAAATCTATAACTTGTCTTTTGTAAGTAGTATGTGTGTAGGATTTGCTTTAGCCTGGCTCGATAATTCATATCGCTCAGAACACGGCACAGGGGCTAAACCTCTCTGACTGCCGGATATGTACGGCTCTATTCAGGAATGGAGGAATGGAATTCCCCAGGGATGGGATTCCACGTACTCATTGGACAGTGTGTCACAGTAGGTGCGCTCATGTAAATTCGACACAAGAATGAGGAGAATAGATCAGAGCTGTTGTGTCTCTATAGGGCAGTCTTGGAGGGTGGAAATGGATTTAGAAACATACGTGATCGATACATCAAGTATCTCTTGGTGATACCTCCGCTGGGTTTACAGAGCTGTGAGGTAAATTCACCAGTTGGTTACCAAATTTGGCATGGCTAAAGCGACTCTTTGTGGGCTGTATTATTATAATCATCCCGCTCTTTTTTATGTGCGTTGCAATGAGGTGTGTATTATGGCTACGTAAAACCTCTGGGAATAACTATGAAGAATGGAAAAGGCACGAGTTAAGGCAGAAAGTGGAGAGCGTAAGTTATTTCAAATCTTCCCTTTCCCAGAATGGAGTAATCTAGCAAAAGAATTTGCTATGGGGTTTTGGGGTCCCCTCTGGGGCTGGGGACTCCTATGGGGTTTTGGGGACTCCTGTGGGGTTTTGTGGTCCCCTATGGGGTTTTGGGGTCCCTTAGGGGGTTGAGGGATTCCTATGGGGTTTTGGGGTCCCTTATGGGGCTGGAGGATCCCTATGGGGTTTGGGGGTCCCTTATGGGGCAGGGGGACGCCTATGGGGTTTTGGGGTCTCCTGTGGGGCTGCGGTCCCCTATGGGGTTTTGGTGACTCCTATGGGGTTTTGTGGTCCCCTATGGGGCTGGGGGATCCCTATGGAGTTTTGGGGTCTCCTATGGGGTTTTG
>NW_018364541.1:49612-57439 GCF_002078875.1 Numida meleagris | reverse complement strand
TTTTGATTGGGGAAAAATGGGGATTTTTGGGTCTGTCTTGGGGCTATTTGGGGTCATTGTGGGGGTATGTGGGGTCATTTTGGGTGGTTTACGGTCTGTTTTGGGATTTTGATGGGGGAAAATGGGGATTTTGGGGATTTGAAGGGGGAAAAATGCAGATTTGGAGGTCTGGTGGGTTATGGGGTCATTTTGGGGTGGATTTCGGGTTTTTAATTGGGAAACTGGGGGATTTGGGGCATTTTGGGGTTTAGATGGGGAAGAACGGGGTTTTTGGGTTTTGTTTTGGGGGTATTTGGGGTCATTTTGGGCGGATTTGGGTCTGTTTGGGGTTGTATGGGATCGTACTGGATTTGGGGAAAGGTGGGATTGGGGGTTCTGGGTGATTTCTGGGGTGGATTTGGGGCATTTTTGAGTGATTTGGGGGTTTTCTGGGGTCGATTTGGGTGGGGAAGGCATACTCGGGGGTGCGAGGAGTGTAAAGGAATGGGAGGACCAGGAAGGAGGAAGGGCTGAGCACAAGGTTGTGCTGAGGTCACTGCAAAGATGCTCTAGAGAAACCGATGCTTCGTTAGCATGATAAAACACCAACCCCCAGGAGTGGTGATCGGAGGTGATAAGGAGCGACGCCCTGGCCCTGGTCGGGGGAACAGCCTGAGAGTTGGGCTCTTCCCAGTGCCCAGTTTCAGTTCCCAGTGCTTCTTCAGTGCCCTGCCTTGCTCGTGCGGAGATGCGCACGCTTGGAAGGTCGTGAGCAAGGGGATTTGATTTGCAGAATCCAACTCCATCACCCGAGATTAAGTTCTAAAGCAGGTATGTTTATTACGGTGCTGCGCCCACACCGGATGCGCCCTACCAAACTCGCATCACCACGGGCAGAAATGTGAGATATTTCAAAGCCAAGCTTATACATACTCAGCCTGTTTCCTGGGACCCGTGTGCATATTCAGCAGGTTTCCCTAGACTCATCTACATATTCATCATTTCCCAGGATTTTCTTTGCATACGGTCCCTCCCCCTGGTGCATGCGCTGTAGTTCCTCCTGGTGGTGGTTGAATGAAGGCTCCACGTCTTCCTCACCCCTCCTGGTGGTGGAAAAGCTAATCCAAGCAATTTGATGGACAGCTAAACTAGGCAATAGCTAAGCAATACCCTTCATCTTTAAACTCAAGGCTCCTCATTCCCAACTCTCTCTCAAATAAATCCTTGCATTTTTTGTAACACAAGGAATGTAGATCAGCTGAAGATCTTTTGTGCCAGGCATGCACGACCAGGTGGAAGGATCCCTTCATGCATCCGGCTCTGAGAACAAAGGATGCTTTCTGTCACTGCAGACTGAGTCTTAGAGAGTTTCCTCACTGACCGATTTACACTACCAGCTCAGAACATGGCTGTTCTTTTGCTTTCAATGAGTGACACAACAGGCAGACCCACGCTGCTTTCTCAGTCACTTCGGGGAAGTTCCTCATTAGAAACTTACTTCATGTAGGTGTGTGTGAGAGAGAGTTTCTTCTTCTCGAAATCCAGTGTAAATTCAGAAATTTCACCCTGTGCCACAGCAGATATTAGATAAGTGGCACATTAGTAGTTTCATATGCAATGAAAGTGTGCAAGAGTTGTGAGAAATACACACACGACAGACTCCCCATTCCTTTAGGGCTTGGGAGCAGTGTTGGAACCTAAGCATGGGGCACCAACGTCATTCATTTAAAACAATGAACCCCAAAACTATTTTCACGACAATTTAGAATTGCAGACAGACTGGGGAGGGCTAGGGTTGGCTAGGGACTGACTGCTGCATTCCCTCACTCCTGCCCTGCTATTTCTCTTGTCCCTGCAGGCTCCAGCTAAACTTCTGCCTTTCACCTGTGATCAGTGCAGCCTGCAGGAGAGCAGGAGATGGCCACAGCCCATCCATCTCAGGTAGGGGAGTGGAGAAGCAGTCAGGAGAGGCCAAGGGGTGAGGGATGTGAATGCAGGGTGGGAGGGAGGTGCCCTCAGCCAGCGTTTGTGTGCTGGGGACAGAGAAGCGGCTGGCACTGGAGTTTATGTCCTCTCGTCTGCAAGCTGCTTCCCTGGGCCTTGGCTGTTCCCAGCAAGGAGCCTCTTTGCTTGCAGGAGCCCGTGAGCTTTGCGGAGGTGGCCGTGTATTTCAGCAGGGAGGAGTGGGCGCTGCTGGAGCCTGCGCAGCGAGCGCTCTACCGGGACGTGATGCTGGAGACGTACGAGTGCGTGGCCTCGCTGGGTGAGAGCTTTGCTGCCTTTCCTCCTCGTTAGGGCACCTTTGTCTGTGCAGAGTGAGCCTGTGCAAGGAGAATGCGCAGTAATCCCAGTGCAGTGACTTATTGACTAACACAACAACAGCACAAAGGCAAAGATAAGGATGAGTTTCAGAAAGAGTTGGAGTGCTCCTCGCTCCGGTGAAAGCCCCAGAGTGGCTGCTGTCAAGCAGGCATCAGCCAGGAGGGGGAGGATCAGCTCCCTGCAAACAGCCCTTGTGCTGCTGCACTGCATGGTGCCACCAGCTCCAGCACCCAGATGACTCCCTGGTTACTTCTGTAGCAAGAGATGCTTTTCTGTTCAATTCCCATCATCATGTTTGAAGCATTGGGCACTGAGCAAGTTGGTAAAACAACAAACATCATTTCATAAAAGGAATCTGAAATAATGTTTGTGCATCTTTTTCAGAGAGGTAGAAGGTGTGCTGGGCTTGAAAGGAAGCCTGTGTGTGTCCCTCCCGTGTCATTCAGGCCCTAATTGTGGTTTCACAAGTGGGAAGGGACACATAGTTGAGTGGCTGGAGCAGCAGCTGTGCCAGAATGATGGCAATGCTCTCATCTCCACTGTTTCTGTCATTGAAACTCCACTTCCAGCCCCTAAACCCGTGGTGATCTCCCAGCTGGAAGGAGGGGAAGAGCCCTGGATCCCAGCTGTGCACAGCCCAGAGGTCGTGGCAGAAGGCTTTTGCCCAGGTGAGGTGGTGGAGGGAAGGAGGAGGTCGGGGCCGGCACAAGTCATCTGTGGCTGGGCTACATGTGGGGCACGGTGTGCTATTTCTGAATGTCCTGTGTCATCCAGCAGGAGGTGGGATCACAAATAGAAAGGAGGATCTGCAGAGCAGTGGTGTGGCTGAAAGGCATTGGGGTAGTGGCTCTGTGGAGGAAATGCAAAGGGATGTCCGTGGGGGCCTGGAGCAAGGAGAGCACTTGAAGAAGCCACTGGGAAACCATCCAGGAAAGAGAGTGAGGAACGCGCTGGGCTGCAGCACAGGTCAGGAGCAGCTGGAAGACGTAAGGAGCAAGGAAGAGTGCCAGAAGAAAAGGCAGAATCGGTGTGATGAGTCTGGGAAAAGCATTAAGAGGAATTCCAGCAGTGTTAACCATGAAAGTATTCGGCCTGGGGAGAGACTATGCAAGTGTTGTGATTGTGCAAAGAGCTTCCGAAGGAGTTCTGACCTCATTGTCCATCAGCGCATCCACACAGGAGAGAGACCCTACAAGTGCCCTGAGTGTGGGAAGAGCTTCAAAACCAGTAGTGAACTCACTGTCCACCAGCGCATCCACACAGGAGAGAGACCCTACAAGTGTGCTGAGTGTGGGAAGGGCTTCAAAAGCAGTAGTGAACTTATCCGCCACCAGCGCATCCACACAGGAGAGAGACCCTACAAGTGTGCTGAGTGTGGGAAGGGCTTCAGACGCAGAACTGGACTCATCATCCACCAGCGCATCCACGCAGGAGAGAGACCCTACAAGTGCCCTGAATGTGGGAAGGGCTTCAGAAGCAGTTCGAACCTCATCCACCACCAGCGCATCCACACAGGAGCGAGACCCTACAAGTGCCCTGAGTGTGCAAAGAGCTTCAAAAGCAGTAGTGAACTCATCAGCCACCAGCGCGTTCACACAGAAGAGAGACCCTACAAGTGCCCTGACTGTGGGAAGGGCTTCAAAAGCAGGGCTGAACTCATCCGACACCAGCGCGTCCACACAGGAGAGAGGCCCTACAAGTGCCCTGAGTGTGGAAAGGGCTTCAAAGTGACTGCACATCTCATCATCCACCAGCGCATCCACACAGAAGAGAGACCCTACAAGTGCCCTGAGTGTGGGAAGGGCTTCAGAAGCAGTAGTGAACTCACTGTCCACCAGCGCATCCACAATTGAGAGAGACCCTCCAAGTGCCCTGAGTGTGGGATGGGCTTCAAAAGCAATTCTTCCCTCTACTCCCACAAGTACATCCGCACAGGAGACACATTGTAGCAGTGCCCTGAGTTTGTGAGAAGCTTCACAAGCACTTCCAGCCTCATTACCTACCTGCACATCCACACACAACACAGAGCCTGCAAGTGCTCCCAACAGGATGCACCTTTCCCTGACAGTGAGTGCATGGCTTCATCGAATGGAGTCGTGGTGTAGAGAGCAGGCAGCTCTTGGTGTAAAGAATACGTGTCCCAGTGGGCGTTCACTTGAAGATAGCACCGTGAGCCCAGCAGGGAATAGTGCATGTGAGTGAGAGCAGAGAAATATCAACTCTGGCCATGTTCAGGCACCTGACCTTGGTTGTAGGGCAGACCCGATCCCTCCAATTCCCTTCCTTATTCTGGATTTATCTGATGATACATCAGATACATGATCTGATGTATCTGGTAGCTTTTGGAGTCAGTGGTGAATTACCATGAGCACAGCGGTAAGAGGATGGAAGTGCTGTTTCTCCTGAGGAACAAAATGTGGGTACCCTGACAACCAGCTGCTGCCCCGGTAACAAAAAGGATGCTATGGAGAGGATAAAAACCCAAAGAGTTCTAAGGAAGAACGGGTACCCCCTCCTCTGAACTGCAGTCGTGCAGGTCAACAAGACGTCACTGACCAACTTGCTGCCTCCTACGGACCAACGAGACGTTGCTGGATCCCTGGTGCTGACTATCCCCACTCTGTAAACCGTTCGCTAGAATTTCTCTCTTTACTATCGCCAGCTTCCCCGTCTCCCCCATCTCCCTGAGTTGCTTAGACCTTGTAATAAATCAGCTGGACAACACTGGCTTGGTTTGCTGCCTTCATTTTCCTCTGCGTGTACATATATATATATATATATATAAAACCATCTCCTCCAATAACTGGAGCGAGGCAAAAGGCTGGATCTGCTTGCAGCAACTTTGGAGTCCTCAGCTACAGGCTGGGTGCACTGCCGTAGGACTTCCAATAGCCAGACAGGTTCTTCAGATCCTCGCTGCAAGTGGGGCTCCTCATCCACTGCAGATCTGGATGATGGTAAAGTATGAGGGCAGTTGGTGATGTCTTTTTCTTGATCCCTATTGCTAACCTCATGTAGTAATGAAGAGATGCATTACCTTCCTTGTCTTCTTTACTGTTAAACATACCTTTCAACTATAGGCAGTGCTTTATTTTTGAATTAATTTGAAATGGACAGTAGAATAAGTCTATCCCTTTTGCTGGTGTCTGTGTTCTTCCTGTTGAGCCCATCAACTGGCAAAACATAGACATGTGCAATACACTTGCATACTCAGTCATTCTTTTGCTGAACCTCATTAACATACACTAATGTCTCTCTGGGCATGCACAGTTGCATCGAAGGTTGTGGTGCAATGACTTGGTTCCTCCCCTTTCTTTCTCCTTCTGCTTAATCACAGTGAATTTTGGCTGAAATTCACCGTTTTTCCCCACATTAGCAACTTTCTATTGCTTGTTATGCCGTAATGAGCAACTTTCTATCTTGGTAGACTATAGTTCAAAACAACGAATGTGAAACCCAAGAAAAAGTCCTTGCACCTGGTGCATGCAGAGATAAAAGTAGTCTTACTGTGACTTGAGCGCTTCTGTGTAGCAGTATCTTTGAGAAGAAGAAGGCTGCTCGCACACCAAGCAAAGCTGAACTGGAAAGTTGTAGACCTAGCACACATTGATTCCTTATACTAAAGTAACATATTGGTTCTTAAGCAAAAATTCTGATCCCTACTGCTAAGCCACCCTATATCGTGTTCATCACTGACCAAAATGCATGGCTCATGGTGATGACTCAGTTGAAATATAGTGTTCTGTAGCTGAGAATTTGCTCAACATTACTGTGCTCTTTCCAGCTGTTGTTGTTTCCATGGAAATAAATAGGAGGCATTACTTCTGGAGCAACCTACATACGTGCAGCCCAAGACAATTTCTGCTCACTAAATGTAGCCCAGGCAAGCCAGCAAGTTGGACGTTCCTGCCTCATAGGTTGCCCTGGGACTGTGTAACTGTCCCCTCCATCCACAGAGAACTCCATCAAAGCAATTGGACTTTTCCGAGAGCAGCCCCGTGAGTCCAGAATTCCTGAGTCCAGTTTAGGGAGAGGCATCTTCTGCCCCTGCCTTGAGGACTGTCAGGAGGGAACGTGTCACGCCCCACACACAGAAGGAGGGAGGGGAGAATCTCTGCACTGCAATTATCTTAAAGGTACTGGCACTTCTACAGTTATTTCCATGCGCAGCTAAACTTTGTGATGTTACAAGACATCCAAGTAAGCCTTGTGTCACTTAACATCTTTCTGAGAGGAAGAGAAAGAAAAGAGAGAGATGGAACAAAGAAAGATAGAGAGAGGGATAGAGACGGTGATCACTGGTCCAGGTTCCAGCTTTGGTCCAGCCAAGAGAGGTGTGGGGCTCTTGGCTTGCGAGCATCCTTGTCCCGAGGTTTCAAAAGTCTCAAAAAAGAACCCCAAAGGTTCTTTGGGGTTCTGAGCTGCTGGTTCCTCATGCTGTAGATGAGGGGGTTGATTACTGGAGGAGGCACCACTGTGTATAACAGTGCCACCACCAGATCCAGGGATGGGGAGGAGATGGAAGGCGGCTTCAGGTAGGAGAACATGGCAGTGCTGACAAAGAGGGAGACCACAGCCAGGTGAGGGAGGCATGTGGAGAAGGCTTTGTGCCGTCCTTGCTCAGAGGGCATCCTCAGCACGGCCCTGAAGATCTGCACATAGGACAGCACCATGAAAACAAAACAAGCAAAAAAGATTAATGCAACAAATATGACAAGTCCAACTTCCCTGAGGTAAGAACCAGAGCAAGAGAGCTTGAGGATCTGGGCAATTTCACAGAAGAACTGCTCCACAGCATTGCCGTGGCAGAGTGGCAGTGAAAATATACTGGCAGTGTGCAGCACAGCATGGAGAACCCCAGTGCCCCAGGCAGCTGCTGCCATGGTGACACAAGCTCTGCTGTCCACCAGGGTCCTGTAGTGCAGGGGCTTGCAGATGGCAATGTAGCAGTCATAGGACATGATGGTGAGAATGCCATACTCTGTTGAAAACAAAAGCAAAAAGAAAAAGACCTGTGCAGCACATCCTGTGTAGGAGATGGTGGTGGTGTCGCAGAGGGCATTGCCCATGGCTTTGGGGAGAGTGGTGGAAATGCAGCCCAGGACCAGGAGGGCGAGGTTGAGGAGGAAGAAGTCCATGGGGGTGTGCAGGCAGTGGTTGCAGGCTATGGCTGTGCTGATGAGGCCGTTGCCCAGGAGGGCAGCCAGGTAGATGGCCAGGAAGAGGCAGAAGAGCAGGAGCTGCAGCTGTGCTGCACTCAGTGTGAATGGCTGTGAGTGAGACCTGAGAGGGAAAGGGATCTGTTAGCAGTTTACGAGCGTTCGGCCCGGTTCTGTAACGAATGGGACGGGGGACCCATGGACCCACACCCCGGGAAAGGAAAAATGGAAAAAAGGGTAAGGAGATGGCCCTGAGAGCAAAGAACAGCGGCAACAATCTGAGGAGAAACAAACTAATTGACTAAATAAGATATCGGAATGCAAAACAACACACTATAATACAATATAATTACAATTTAAGCTGATA
>NW_018364541.1:36584-46887 GCF_002078875.1 Numida meleagris | reverse complement strand
CCAGTTTTGCGCCCCTCACTGCAAGAAAGACATTGAGGCCCTGGAGCGTGTCCAGAGAAGGACAACGAAGCTGGTGAGGGGTCTGGAGCACAGGCTTCATGAGCAGCAGCTGAGGGAGCTGGGATTGCTTCAGTCTGGAGAAGAGAAGGCTCAGAGGTGACCTTATCGCTCTCTGTAACTCCCTGAAGGGAGGTTGTAGGAGGTGAGGTTGTGCATGAGGAGCTCCATCCTTTAGGATTTGGGAGGAGATGGTGAGAGAGGGTGGGGAAGCCCACAGGGGCTTAGGACATGGTGTGCATGGCACAGAGCTGGGGACCCTTCCAAGAGCTTTGGGGCGGCCACTGCCAGGCAGGGAGAGATCTGTGCAGTCCCAGCTGAGCATGGGAAGAAGGACACAGACACAGAGAGTGTAGCTTTGCTGGGGGATTTATTGATCATCAGAGGGTGTCATTGATCATCAAGGTCTTCATTGGTCATCAGAGGGCAGCACTGGTCATCAGAGGATGTCAAAGGGCATCACTGGCAAGGAGAAGCCTTGTCCCTGCAGGGTTTGTGCCCAGGGACTTAAGCCAGGAGAAGGACTTAGGGCAGAAGAAGGACTTAGGGCAGCCAGCAGGTCCATGGCAGGACATGGGTCCCCTGGGGACTGCAGCCACAACCCCTGTCCCATCTGCACGGCGACCCTGGGCCATCCATAGGGCACCCTGAGCCTGCCCCTTCCAGATCCCCCCCTCAGCACAGCCCCATGGAGCGCAAGGGAAGGTCTGGAGGTGACAGTGCCCAGGTCCCCCTGGAACAGGTCAGGGTCTGTCCCCTCCATACCATCCATCCCCAGCCCCTGATGCCTGGTCCTCAGGGCTCCTCAGACACCCAGGGCCCCCCAAGTGCCCTGTGGGGTCGCAGGTGTCCCCGTGCTGCTCACCTAGACATGTAGATCCAGGGCCACGCGTCTCACACGCAGGGCATTCTCCAATAAGCGACTGCGAACGAGCTGGGGAGAAAGGAGGTGTGAGGGACACACTGAGGGTACTGGCACAGTGGGAAACGCTAGGGGCAGTGGGACACACTGGGACACCCTGAAGGCTCAGGGACCCACAGTGGGCACTAGAACACCACGGCCAAGGCACGGTCCTGCAGCCTGCTCAGCCCCAACTGCCCCCCATTGCCTCCTTCCCCTGCCCATTGCCCGCCCACGTCGGGAGTGAGCCCAACAGAGGACTTGGGGCCCCAGGGGCGTCCCCAAGTCCCAGGGGAACAGAGAAGACAGCAACACATCCCCACCCCAACCTCACCCCAGGAGCACCCCACAACTCACAGGGTCATCAAGATCAAAATTGTCAGGTGGCAGCGCCTGAGGAAGAAGAGCCATGGGGCAGCCATGAGGGAACTGCGGGGCTGGGGGATCACAGGGTGTCCCCATCCAAGCCTCTTGGTTGGCCCCGGTGCTGCCCCCATCCCCATGGCTGCCAAAGTCTGGGTGCACCTCTGCCCGTGGAGGAGCCCAGGGTTGGGGGATGGACACAGCGACAGGGCAGGGGATTGGGGGGCCCAAAGATAGGGGAATGGGGGTGCCAAAGAGATGAGACTTGGGGGTGCTAAATGGAGAGGAACGGGGATCTCAAAGAGAGGAGAATGAGGAAAAATGAAACAGAAGGGATTGAGGACCTAAAGAGATGAGGATCGGGGTGCCAAAGAAAGGATGTCGGTGCCAAAAGGATGGGCTATGGGGACCCAAAGAGAGGGCATTTGGAGCCCCAAAGAGAGGGCATTTGGGGACCCAAGGAAAAGGGGAGTAGGGTGCAAATGGAAGAAATTTGGATGTGCCAAATTGAGGGGTGGCCTCTGCCAGGCATGGACAGACCCCACCTGGCCTTGCGGAGCTCCCTGCAGGGCCACCCTTGGGTGCAATCAGTGTGGCTGCCAGGCACTCACCGCAGCAACGTCCCCAGGCTGGTCACACCCACATTGCTGTGGGGAGAGGAGTAGGAGAGGGAGTAAGAGAGAGAGCCCGGCATCAGTGACCCCCAAGGCCAATCACTGCCAGCCCCAGCCTGCACCCCCCATGGATGCTTCACCTGAGCTTCCACTGTGCAGCACAGGGCAGCGAGGAGCATCACGAGGCTGAGCGCAGCCGCCTTCATCTTCGTCCGTGCTCTGGGAGCTGGGTGAGGCTACAGGAGGCCAGGGCTGCATTTATCCTCCCAGAGCCCCTCCCACAACTCCAAATGCCCCTGGGCTTGGCAGACTCACCTGGCATGGACTGAGCCTGGCATGCAGGCTCAGCCCCATCCCCTGCCCTGTCCCCGGGGCATAGGGGGAAGCCAGGGATCAGAGGAAGAACACCGAGTGCTGGGATCCCGATGGCACTGAGCCCAAAGCCCCCAAGTCCCAGCACCCAGCACACCCCGGCATTTCTGTCCCCCAGCACCACCCCGAGATGATGCCGTCCCCACATCAAGGCTTCATCCAAGGACTCATCCCTGAGTTCTCTCCAGTGCGGTGAGGCACTAAGGTGTGGGGCTGATCCTATGTGGCACCGGGGACACGGCATCTGGGGACACTGGGAAGTGAGAGGGCAGTGGGGACATGAGCAGTGAGGAAATCATGGAGACATGGGGACATGGAGGGGACATGAGGATATCATGGTGATGTGGGGAAATCATGGTGGTATGAGGACACCAGGACATGGAGCTATCAGGACATGGGGGTATGGGGACATGGGGACACATGGAAACAGGTGGATGGAAGGGACTTGGAGGTTCATAGATGGGTAGCGGGGACGGGGAGGTGACAGGGACACAGGAACACAGAGACAAGGACGCTTCAGTGTCCCCAGACAGTGTCCACTTGTCCACTCAGTGCCCTTGTCGTCATGCAGGAGGTCAGGAGTGAATAACAGACCTTGGCTATGGCAGACAGGTTTCCTCCTTGTTTCTTGCTCCAAAACCCAAAGAGCACGGCTTCTAGAATCATGGAATCTCAGAATCATGGGATGTCTCAACCACGGGGTCACAGACGCATCGAATCAACGAGACGTGGAATCGCAGAACCACAGACTCACAGTAACACAGAACTACAGAATCATGGAATCGTTTAGGTGGGCCAAGACCCCTAGGGTCACGTCAGGAGATGTGCCATGTATTTTCTGCTCTCTTTCGATAGCCGACATCACAAGTCACCACGTCACATCCAGAAATCTGTATCGCGGATCGGACATGGCAGTAGTGCTGCCTCTGTCCACGAGGACGCTTTGTCATGAGGACACAGAGGCAGGGAATCCAAGGCTGGGGCTGAAAATGGGCGTTAGGTTTTGAAGTCACCGGGCTGTGCGCCTGAGCTGCAGCAGAACAAAGGTGTCCTACCGCTTTGGTTCCTGTGATGATACAGCCCCTGTCACAGCTTCAAGAAAGTGACTCTTGTTTGATCCAGATGAAAGGAAAGAAACAATAGAGCACTGATAAATGGCTTAGAACTGCAAAGGACTCAACAATTCTTCAAGGAAACGTGAAATGCCAAATTAAAGCGCTTCATCTGACAGAAGAGCCAGCTGGTCACGGGGCATTTCCCATCAAGAAGAGAGCTGCTGTGGGTCACCTCTGAGAACAACACTTGCGTGTTTGCTTTGGAAATGGCCCAGGGAGCAGTCAGCTGGAAGAGTTCCCTCTGGGCTGACTCTGCTCTGTGCAGTGTTTGTCAGAGCTTATCAGTGCTGCGTTATTCACTATCTTTAAATACAGCGTGGCATGATTCCCACTCTGGAGTTATTTTGAAAAGAACTAATGAATTGTCTGTGCTGCCATCACTGGGGAATATTGACTGAGGTGAGGTACAGCCTGTCTTTGAGATAAATGCAGAGCAGGTGGATGACACTTGGTAGCAATTTCACACTCAAGGTTCTCCTCAGGAAAACCCCTTGTCTGGTTTGATGATACCCAAAAAGAAATACTCAGGCTTTTGTTACAGTAGAACCCAGAAAAAGTAAAATGGGATGAGGTCGAAGCTCTCAGGCTGCTCAGCCAGCAGCCTCCCCTGCAGCGATCTCCCCATCGTGGCATCACAGGATTCCAGGTTTCGAGGATTGCAGGTCTTCCGGTTTCTAGAATGTGAGGTTTCTTAGGTTGCTAAGATTCTATGATCCTAGGATTCCAGGTTTCTTCAGTTTATAGGATTCTAGGTTTCTAGAGTGTACAGGATTACAGGATTCTAGGTTCAGGGCTTGCAGGTTTCTAGAACTGGAAGTTTCTAAGGTTTCCAGGATTCCAGGATGCTGGGTTTCTAGGATTCCAGGATGGGCTCTGACGACCACACATACGGAGTTCGGCCGCACACGATGAGAACTCACGGCTCCATTCGGGAGTAGTGCAGTTGATTGAGGCAACAGATTGCAGATTCTTTGGGACTGCCCGGGATAAATACAGTCTACAAAGCAGGGGAACTTAACCAAGCTCACGAACAATCCAGATGAATACAATTGTGTTAAATCATGCAATAACTGTAGATGTTTCTGTTTGCCAGGGAAACACACGGCATCACCAAGGTGTCCCTGTGGGAGGAAGAGAGGCTCAGCCCATTGGCTGCCTCCAGAAGTCAGCAACGATATCTTCCCTGAACTTCCTTCTCTTTTAAGCCATTTTATTCTGTTTTCCAACCTTCAGGTGGAGTTTGAGTGACTCTAGTCAACCAGACCTTTGCCTTGCAAAGTTTACTTGAAAACTGTTGTTAACAGAGAGGCAGAAAACTGCTGCCTCAGGAAAACACAAGAGTTGATCAGTTCCAAGAGCATCATCGAGTCTCCATCCCTGCAGGATGATCCCAAGGTTTAGCCATGGGACATCCAACGCACTCCACGATGCTTTTTTTCCTTACAGCCAGCTCACCAGGCCCTCCTGGTGTTTGCTAAGAGCTACAGCTGCAGGTCACGTTGTTTAGGGAACTGTCATGGAAGGGATTACCCAGTGCGTTCCTCCCTGGATGTTCGTCTTCTCTCAAGAGGTGGACATTTCAATAAGTCTCCTCCAGCAAATATCTCACAAGGCCCCATAACCTTTGGAGGCCCCACCCTGTGCAGCTGCAACACCCAGGAGGCCACACGGGTTGGAGAGCCCATCACAGAATCACTGAATCACAGAATTGATGGGGTCGGAAGGGGCCTCAACAGATCACGGAGTCCAACCCCCCTGCTGAAGCAAGCACCCTACAAGAGGTGACACAGGCAGGCATCCAGATGGGCCTTGAATATCTCCTTACAAGGAGCCTCTCTGAGCAGCCTGTTCTGTGCTTCATCACCCTTACTTCTTCCTCACATTTGTATGGAACTTCCTATGTTCAGGTTTTAGGCCATTACCCCTTGTCTTACTGCTTCTAAGATTCTAAATGTGTCCTTACCTGGGCAGAGTAGAGGGAGAGGATCAACTCTCTTGACCTGCTGGCCACATTAGTTTTAACACACCCTAACACTAACTCTAAGCCCTAACCTAATCATAAAACGAACTCCAAACCTAACCCAAACCCGAACAAGAACAATAACCCTAACCATAACCCAAACCCTAACCAGGACTGTAACCATAACTCCAAACCTATCCGAAAAAAAACCCCAAGCACTAACCACCATACAAAACCTAACTCGAACCCGAATCCTAACCCAAACCCTAACACCTATCGTAACCCTAACCCTAACCTCAACCCTAACCCTTACATTAACCCGAACACTAACCCTAACCCTAACCCTAACCCTAATCCTAACCCTAATCCTAACCCCCAACTCTAAACCTTACTCTAACACCTATCGTAACCCAAACCCTAAGCTCAACCCTAACCCATACCTTAACCCTAACACTAAACCTTACCCCTAACCCTAACCCCAACCTTAACCCTAACCCTAACCCGAAACATAACACAAACCCTGACACTAACTTTAACCCTAACCCTAGCCCGAACCCTAACACTAACCCTAAAGCCTAAACCTAACCCTTAACCAAAACCTAAACCTAACCCCAACCCTAAAACAAACCCTAATCCTAACCTTAACCAAACCCTAACACTAAAGCCAACCCTAACACTAACCCTAACCTAAGTCAAACTCTAACCATAACCCAAAGCCTAATCCCAACCTTACCCTAATCCTAGCCATAACTTAACCCTAACCCTAACCCTAACCCTAAACCTAACCCTAACCCTAACCCTAAACCTAAACCTAAACCTAACCCTAACCCTAAACCTAACCCTAACCCAAACCCTGACCCAAACACTAACCCTAACCTAACCCTAACCCTAACCCTAAACCTAAACCTAACCATAAACCTAACCCTTATCCTACCCCTTACCCTAACCCTAACCCTAAACCTAACCTCAACCCTATCCTTAACGATAACCATACCCTAAACATAACCCTAACCTAACCCTAACTCTAACCCTAACTCTAACCCTAACCTAACCCTAACCCTAAACCAACCATAAACCTAACCCATATCCCACCCCTTACCCAAACCCTAACACTAACCCTAAAAAGAACCCTAACCCAAACCCTGACCCTAACACTAACCCTGACCCTAACCTTACCCTAACCATAGCCCTAACCTAACCCTAACCCTAACCCTAGCCCAAACCCTAACACTTATCCTACCCCTTAACCTAACCCTAACCCTGACCCTAAACCTAACCCTACCCTTAATGATAACCATACCCTAAACATAACCCTAACCTAACCCTAACCCTAAAATGAACCCTAACCCTGACCCTAACCCTAACCCTAACCCTAACCCTAACCCTAACCCTAACCCTAACCCTAACCCTAACCCTAACCCTAACCCTANAAGCAAGTTCATCAAAAGCAAGTTTGCAGTCAAAACTGACAGCAAAATGGGAATGTTTTGGACAGAGCAAGGCCGTCTCCATTTTCACAGGACTCCCTCCTCCCCCAAGTCTCCAGCTTTCAGTCTGTTTATGTGGGAACGCTTGAATCTTCCAAGGCTTTGAGGCAACTCCAGGCACACCACAGCTATTCTGTTTTTCCTTGGCCTGCTGCGTAACACAGGACCTGAGGGCTGACACAATGGCAAGGAGGAAGGATAACGGTGTGGTGGTGTGAAGAGAGCAGCACTGAAAAGACCACGTCCTGCTGCTGCCCATGGCCATGGCTCCAGGGAAGCAGAGAGGGAGCACCCACCGGGCGGTGAGGGGCCGCCCCACAGACACCAGGGCTGCTGCTCCGTGTGGCAGTTGGGCTCCTGGTTCCTGCATCAAGGAACCAAGGGCTCCTCTCCATAATCCAGTGGAGGTGGGAGCTGAGATCAATGCCTTTCTGATAATTTCTCTATCTACGCCAGGAGCCTGGCTATTTTTTTTACACTAGGATTGCCAGCCAGAAGAAAAACGTAGAAAACAAAAAAGAAATGTGATGAATAGTGTTACTTAATTGGAATTAAAATTATCATAGGATTAAGAGATTGGGAGGGAGGGGGAAACAGATGAAATGAAGGCAGTCCAAGCTTTTCCTGAATTTTTGATTGTCACATGAAGAGCATTTTACTGATGCTGAAGGAACATGTCTTGCAAGAGTTTCCTGAGGGCATCCCTGAGCTGTGGTTCCTCATGCTGTAGCTGAGGTGGTTGATTACTGGAGGAGGCACCACTGTGTATAACAGTGCCACCACCAGATCCAGGGATGGGGAGGAGATGGAGGGCGTCTTCAGGTAGGCAAAAACGGCAGTGCTGAGAAAGAGGGAGACCACGGCCAGGTGAGGGAGGCACGTGGAAAAGGCTTTGTGCCGTCCCTGCTCAGAGGGCATCCGCAGCACGGCCCTGAAGATCTGCACATAGGACAGCACCATGAAAACAAAACAAGCAAAAAAGTTTAAGGTGCTAAATATGACAAACCCTTCTTCCCTGAGGAAAGAACCAGAGCAAGAGAGCTTGAGGATCTGGGGGATTTCACAGAAGAACTGGTTTTCATGGCTTTGCCTTGGCAGAGAGGTATAGAAAATGTGCTGGCAGTGTGCAGCAGAGCATGGAGAACCCCAGTGCCCCAGGCAGCTGCTGCCATGGTGGCACAATCTCTGCTGCCCACCAGGGTCCCGTAGTGCAGGGGCTTGCAAATGGCAATGTAGCGGTCATAGGACATGATGGTGAGAAGGGAATACTCTGCTGAAAACAAACAAAAAGAAAAATGCCTGTACAGAACTTCCTGTGTACATGGTGGTGGTGTCCCCGAGGGCATTGCTCATGGCTTTGGGGAGAGTGGTGGAGATTCAGCCCAGGTCCAGGAGGGCGAGGTTGAGGAGGAAGAAGTGCATGGGGGTGTGCAGGTGGTGGTGGCAGGCTACGGCTGTGCTGATGAGGCTGTTGCCCAGGAGGGCAGCCAGGTAGATGGCCAGGAAGAGGCAGAAGAGCAGGAGCTGCAGCTGTGCTGCACTCAGTGTGAATGGCTGTGAGTGAGACCTGAGAGGGAAAGGGATCTGTTAGCAGTTTACGAGCGTTCGGCCCGGTTCTGTAACGAATGGGACGGGGGACCCATGGACCCATGCCCCGGGAAAGGGAAAATGGAAAAAAGGGTAAGGAGATGGCCCTGAGAGCAAAGAACAGTGGCAACAATCTGAGGAGAAACAGACTAATTGACTAAGTAAGATACTGGTATGCAAAACAACACACTACAATACAATATAATTACAATTTAAGCTGATACATCCAATACAGAGAGAGAGAATGTCCAAAATCAAGGTAGGCCTTACTCTGCTACCAACGATAGGATGGCTGGGGAGCGAGGTGCTGCCAGGACGAGAGACGGGTGGAAAGAGGGACGAGGTCTCGTGATCTGCAAGTTTTGGTCTTTTCCCTCTGGCCGGAAATGGTAACAGAGGAGCAAAGTCCCCTGGGGAATGTAGTAGTCCTTCTCTTCTGAGAACCAGGTACATTCACTACATGATGTTAATATGTGGAATACCAATAACCGAAAATCACAAAACCATGACAATGACGCACCTTTACAACCATGTTCTTTGTTTGGGCAGCAATGTGTTTCCAGAGTTCAGCAGCCCAAATCGGATTACCCCTTTGTCACCATTTGCTTTGTTCCCACCGCTTTAAGCCTCCTAAGGCATTGGCCACCATCCATGACTTGCAGGTGACACCAAGTTGGCTGGAAGTGTGGATCTGCCTGGGGGTAGCGAGGCCCTACAGAGGGATCTGGACAGGCTGCATCTCTGGGCTGAAGCCAGTGGGATGAGGTTCAACAAGACCAAGTGCCGGGTCCTGCACTTTGTCCACAACAACCCAGGGCAACGCTACAGGTTTGGGGCAGTGTGGCTGGAAGATTGCATGGGGGAAATGGACCTGGGAGTGTTGGTCAATGCTTGGCTGAACATGAGGCAGCAGTGTGCCCAGGTGGCCAAGAAGGCCAATGGCATCCTGGCTAGGATCAGAAATAGTGTTGCCAGCAGGAGCAGGGAAGTCATTGTCCTTCCGTACTCAGCCCTGATGAGGCCACACCTCGAGTACTGTGTCCAGTTTTGCGCCCCTCACTGCAAGAAAGACATTGAGGCCCTGGAGCGTGTCCAGAGAAGGACAACGAAGCTGGTGAGGGGTCTGGAGCACAGGCTTCATGAGCAGCAGCTGAGGGAGCTGGGATTGCTTCAGTCTGGAGAAGAGAAGGCTCAGAGGTGACCTTATCGCTCTCTGTAACTCCCTGAAGGGAGGTTGTAGGAGGTGAGGTTGTGCATGAGGAGCTCCATCCTTTAGGATTTGGGAGGAGATGGTGAGAGAGGGTGGGGAAGCCCACAGGGGCTTAGGACATGGTGTGCATGGCACAGAGCTGGGGACCCTTCCAAGAGCTTTGGGGCGGCCACTGCCAGGCAGGGAGAGATCTGTGCAGTCCCAGCTGAGCATGGGAAGAAGGACACAGACACAGAGAGTGTAGCTTTGCTGGGGGATTTATTGATCATCAGAGGGTGTCATTGATCATCAAGGTCTTCATTGGTCATCAGAGGGCAGCACTGGTCATCAGAGGATGTCAAAGGGCATCACTGGCAAGGAGAAGCCTTGTCCCTGCAGGGTTTGTGCCCAGGGACTTAAGCCAGGAGAAGGACTTAGGGCAGAAGAAGGACTTAGGGCAGCCAGCAGGTCCATGGCAGGACATGGGTCCCCTGGGGACTGCAGCCACAACCCCTGTCCCATCTGCATGGTGACCCTGGGCCATCCATAGGGCACCCTGAGCCTGCCCCTTCCAGATCCCCCCCTCAGCACAGCCCCATGGAGCGCAAGGGAAGGTCTGGAGGTGACAGTGCCCAGGTCCCCCTGGAACAGGTCAGGG
>NW_018364541.1:21450-29378 GCF_002078875.1 Numida meleagris | reverse complement strand
AACACTACCCCAACCCGAATCCTAACCCTAACCCAAACCCGAACCCAAACCCTAACCCTAACTCTAACCCTAACCCTAAAACTAACCGTAACCGTAACCGTAACTCTAACCCTAACCTAACCCTAACCCTAACCCTAACCCTAACCCTAATCCTAACTCTAACCCTAACCCTAACCCTAACCCTAACTCTAACCCTAACCATTAACCCTCATCCTAACTCTAACCCTAACCCAGCTCCCTCAGCATCCCATCAGGGCCCATGGATTTGTGTGCCCTGATTTTGGCTAAACACTCTCTGCCCATCTCCCCCTCATTCCCAGGGAAGCCTTTCCTTGCCCAGACTCTCTCTCTTTTACCTCCAGGGTCTGAGATCCCCATCCTTTCACCAAGGACTGCATCAGAGAAGACATTCAGGATCTCCACCTTCTCGGCGTGCCATGTTCCTAGGGCACTCATTTAGGTGGGCACTCGTGTTCCTCAGCCTTTCTGTTACTGCTGATATAATTAAAAAACCCTTTCTTGTTATCCTTCACCTCCTTTGCAAGATTTAATTCCGTGTGGGTATCCCTACAGGCCCTGACAGCATTCCTCTATTCTTCCCAAGCGGACAGGCCACTTTTTCCATATTCCATGGACCTTCTTCTTTCCGTTTATTTTACCCATGAGTTCTTTGCTTACCCACGCAGGCTTCCTGCTGTCTTTTCCCAGTTTCTTATTTTTAGGGATGCACCGATCTTGTGCTTGGAAGAAGGGGTGTTTGAGTGCCAACCAGCTCTCATGGGCCCCCTCACCTTCTAGTGCTCTGGCCCATGGGATGCCTCCAAGCAGGTCTTTGAAGAGCTTGAAGTTGGCTCTCCTCAAGTGCAGGGTAGCAATTCTACTTGTTGCTTTGCTTCTTCCACACCAAATCTTCAACTCCACCATCCCGTGCTGGCTGCATCTCAAGCTTCCCCAACCTTCACCACCCGATCCCCGCCTGGCCCTTCCTTGTCAATAAAAAACAAGTCACACAGCCCTCCTCATCAGCTCCTCCACCATCTGCATCAGAAAGTTACCATCCATGCATTGTAGGAACCGCCTGGGCCTTGTGCGCCTGGCTGTGCTGCTGATCCAACAGGTATTGCGATGGTTCAAGTCCCCATAAGAAGAAGTGCTGAGGATCGTGAGGCTGCTTCCAGCTGTTTGTAAGTGGCCTCGTTCGCTTCCTTCCTCTGATCCAGGTGGCCTGGAATACACACCCTCAGCTGTGTCACCTATGTTCGCTCGCCCCTTCACTCTTACCCACCAGCTCTCCACTTTCTCATCATCCCCCCCAGGCTCAATACATTCTAGTTGCTCTCTCACATAAAGAGCAACTCCATCAGCTCACCTCGCCAGCCTGTCTTTCCTGAAGAGGACACAGCCATCCATGACAGCATTCCAGTCGCGTGAGCTGTGCCACCATGTCTCCGTGACCACGAGGAGATCATGGCCCTGTAACTGCACACAGATCTCTGGCTCTTCCTGTGTATTTCTCATGCTGGGTGCATTGGTATCCAGTCACTTTAGGCAAACAGAGGCTGTGGGTATCTCTAGAAGGATGCAACAAGTTTTAAGCTGGGCTTCTGGCAATGTTGCTCAGTTGCATTCCATCTGATGCCTACATACCCAATCTCTTGAAGGTCTGCCCAAAACCTTGACTGTGACACCACCCCCTCAGCCAGTAATCTACCTGACCTATTCCCCACCTTCTTTCCAGTTCCCAGCCGCCAGCTGGGAGGACAGAGGAGAACACCGCTTGCACTCTCAATCCCGTAAGCATCTTTCCTAGGGATGCAAAGTCCCATTTAATGTTCTGTAGTTTCTTTGTTGCAGCCTCCTGTGACTCTACTTGAATGACAACTAGCAGATAGAATCATAAAATCATAGAACCATAGAATGGCCTGGGTTGAGAAGGACCATAATGATCATCTCGTTGCAGCCCCCCTGCTGAGTGCAGGGTGTCCAACCACCAGACCAGGCTGCCCAGAGCCACGTCCAGACTGGCCTTGAATGCCTCCAGGGATGGGGCATCCACAACCTGCCTGGGCAACCTGTTCCAGTGCGTCACCACCCTCAGAGTGAAAAACTTCCTGCTAACATCTAACCTAAACCTCCCCTGTCTCACTTTAAAACCATTCCCCCTTGTTCTATCGCTATCCATCCTTGACAGATAGTAGTATTGTTTTATCAGATGCATTAGAGTCTTCTTAACATCTCGGACACGTGCCCCCAGAAGAAAGCAAACCTGTCTAGAGAGGTTGTCTGGGTGACAAATAAGAGCCTCAGTGCCTCCCAGCAAGGAGTCCCCAGTTATTCAGACTCTGCCCTTTTCTGGTGGCACTGGTTTTAATACAATTCCTTGGCTGGCCCTGCTCCCCATGCTTGCTGCTTCTGGGGCTTTGTCTGCAATCCAGGCACTCTTTTGTGTCCAGCCCCAGAGCCGTGTATCTGTTGCTCAGGGGGACTGTGTGGGTAGGAGGATCAACTCCTGCTCCGAGCTGAGACAAGGGTCAATTCCCCTTCATACTGGGTGCCATCGTGCCCTTTAACCTCCAGGTGGGAAGCTGGTTTAGCTTCCTCCCCAGGCACGGACGTAGGGGGGACTGCAGGACGGCATGTGCAAGTTCAGACCTCCTCCCATCCACCTCCCTCTCCGATTCCCAGGTGCATCTGCTGGATGAAACACTGGCTGGATGGCAGGGTGCTAAGAGTTGTGGTCAGTGGAGTTGAATCCAGCAGGCGGCCAGTCACGAGCGCTGTCCCCCAGGGCTCGGTGCTGGGGCCGCTTCTATTCAACATCTTTATCCATGATCTTGATGAGGGGATTGAGTGCACCCTCAGTAAGTTTGCAGACAACACCAAGTTGGGAAGGCGTGTTGATCTGCTGGTGGGTAGAAAGGCACTACAGAGGGACCTGGATAGACTGCATAGATGAGCCAAGGTAAACCATATGAGTTTCAACAGGGCCAAGTGTCGGGTCCTGCACTTCGGTCACAACTACCCCAAGCAATCCTACAGGCTTGGGGAGGAGTGGCTGGAAAGCTGCCTGATGGAAAGGGACCGTGGTGTGCTGATGCACTGTCAGCTGAATATGAGCCAGCAGTGTGCCCAGGTGGCCAAGAAGGCCAATGGCATTCTCGCTGGGATCAGGAATGGGGTGGTGAGCAGGACTAGGAAAGTCATCCTGCCACTGTACTTGGCCCACCTCGAGTACTGGGTTCAGTTTTGGGTGCCTCACTACAGCAAAGACATGGAGGTGCTGGAGCAGGTCCAGAGAAGGGCAGCAAGGCTGGGGAAGGGCTTGGAGAATATGCCCTACAAGAAGCGGCTAAAGGAAGTGGGGCTGTTTAGTCTTGGGAAGAGGAGGCTGAGGTTAGACCTGATTGCTCTCTTCAAATACCTGAAAGGTGATGGCAGTGAGAGCGGGGCTGGTCTCTTCTCACCGGTGACAGGACAAGGTGAAATGGCCTCAAGTTGCACCAGGGGAGGTTTAGGTTGGATATCAGGACAAACTTCTTTACAGCAAGGGTGGTTAAGCACTGGAACAGGCTCCCCAGGGAGGTGGTTGAGTCACCATCCCTGAATGTGTTTAAAAACCGTTTGGATGCGGTGCTCAGGGACATGATTTAGTGGTGGGTTGTTAGAGTTAGGGCAGGATGGTTGGGTTGCGGTTGGGCTTGATGATCTCGAAGGTCTTTTCCAGCCGGAGCCATTCTATGGTTCCCGGGTGCATCTCAGCTGGGTGATTTCTTCTGCTCAAGAAGTTAGCCAAGCAGGACGCGCCTGCCCCCGTGACACCCCTCCCCTCCTCCTCCCCCCTCGGGCCATAGAGGATCTTCCAGCCTCTGGTGCTCCCCACACCGAAGGTCTGCGCGGCTCTCGCAGCCTTGGGAGCGCCGCGCTCCGTTTGCCCGTCCAGCTTGCCGCGCTCCTGGGTCGCCGCGCCCCCTGGTGGCCGCCTTTGTATCTGCATTTATATTTAGAAATAGAATATAAATATATATATAATGTTATCATTATATTTCTATTTCTATTTATATATTGTAATATAGACGCATATTATTTCTATTATAAATTTATATTATTATTATTTATATCGTGTGTCTATAATTATATTTATATATTATACTTATATATTACATTTATATATTCTATTTATATATTCTATTTATATATTCTATTTATTCTGTATTTATTATTATATTTTATAGAAATATCACTTTACAATCTCCAGGTGGGGACGTTTCAACATTACCTACAGGAAACGTTGCTGATAATCCACCCCGTGACTGCAGCTGCCTCAGACTGACGATGTTTGGAAGCAATGGGCTATGTCACACGTGCACTCGTGCTGCTGTGATCATCATTATATTTCTAAATATAATATGATATAGATAATTTTATATTTATATTTATATTTATAATCGTATATCATATTATATACTTTTATTATTTATATTATATGTTTATATTGTTATTATTCATACTGTATATCTATAGTTATAGTTATACATTGTAGTTATATGTTATATTTATTCTATATTTATTATTATATTTTATAGAAATATCACTTAATAGTTTAATATATTATTATATTTAATGTAAATATTGATATATTTCATATAAATTATAAATATATAACCATAAAAATATAATATAAATATATATAAATATATAAACATAAAATTATAATACAAAAAAATAGGAAAAGAAAAAGAAATAATAAATAAGAAATAATTACATCATAAAATTAAAAGTAAACAGAGAATAAAAAATAAAAATGGGAATGAAAACACATAAAAAATAAATATAAAAATTTAAAAAGTAAAAATAGAATTAAATAAAAAAGCTTAAAAGGGTTAGGGTTAGGGTTAGGGTTAGGGTTAGGGTTAGGGTTAGGGGAAGGGTTAGGGTTAGGGTTAGGGGAAGGGTTAGGGTTAGGGTTAGGGGAAGGGTTAGGGTTAGGGTTAGGGGAAGGGTTAGGGTTAGGGTTAGGGTTAGGGTTAGGGTTAGGGTTGGAGTTAGATTTAGGGTTGGGCTTAGGGGAAGGGTTAGGGTTAGTGTTAGGGTTAGCGTAGGCTTGGGGTTTGGGTTCACGTTAGAGTTGGGGTTAGGGTTAGGGTAGGGTTAGGGTTAGGGTTAGGGTTAGGGGAAGGGTTAGGGTTAGGGTTAGGGTTAGGGTTTGAGTTAGGGTTAGGGTTAGGGGAAGGGTTAGGGTTAGGGTTAGGGGAAGGGTTAGAGGAAGAGTTAGGGGAAGGGTTAGGGGAAGGGTTAGGGCAAGGGTTAGGGTTAGGGTTAGGTTTAGGTTTAGGTTTATTGTTAGGGTTAGGGTTAGGGGAAGGATTAGGGTTAGGGTTAAGGTTACACTTAGCTTTAGTGTTAGGGTTCGGGTAGGGTTAGAGTTAGGGTTAGGGTTACAGTTGCGGTTATGGTTATGGTTACGGTTCAGGTAGGGTTAGCGTACGGCTGGTGTATATTTCCAAATGACAGTTTTGTTCTTTGTCCAGCTAGATGCCTTGGGCCTCAAGAATATTACTTTGTGCCTATAAAGCCCTAAATACAATGTGCAATTTTACGTGTGGTCGAAGTGAAATTTTCCCAGAGCTCTCCGTTTGGTTCTGTTCTTTCATATCAATTTTTATGGTCATTTCCTGGTTTGAAGGAATCAGTGTCAACTCTTTTAATTCCAGACGGTCTTTAATAAGCTTAACCCATTAACTACCTGGCAATGAATTTGTATTTTCTCCCCTGAAATGGCACCACACTCGTCCTTTAAGCAGATGCTGTGGGGCAGGGCGCAGCGCTGTGGGGCTGGAGGCAGTGCTGTGGGACTGGATATATTGCTATGAGACTGGTTGCTGCGCTGTGGGGCGGGTTATCATAGCGCTGTGGGGCAGGACACAGCGCTGTGGGGTGGGTTATCATAGTGCTGTGGGGCAGGACACAGTGCTGTAGGTTGGGATGCAGCGCTATGGGGCAGGATGTAGTGCTGTGGGACAGGACACAAGATGCTATGGGGCTGGAGGCACCGCAGTGGGGCTGGATGTAGTTCTATGGGGCTGGATGCACTGCTGTGGGGCAGGATACAATGCTCTGGGGCAGAATGCAATGCTATAGGGCAGAAGGCACCACAGTGGGGCTGGGAGTTCTGCTATGTGTCAGGATGCGGCGCTATGGAGAAGACCCAGCGCTAAGGGGCAGGTTATCATGTTACAGGGCAACACACAGCAATATGGGGCAGGACACAGCACTGTGCAGCAGGATGCAGCGCTATGGGGCAGAATGCAGTGCTGTGGGGCCAGTTATCATGCTGTGGGGCAGGATGCAGCGCGTGGAGGAGTCCTCCACAGGACAATAGAGGAGTCCGCCACGGGACCATAGAGGAGTCCTCCACAGGGTCATAGAGGAGTACGCCACGGGATATTAGAGGAGTCCTCCATGGGGTCATCGAGGAGTCAGCCACAGGATCATAGAGGAGTCCACCGCGGGGTCATAGAGGAGTCCTCCACAGGATCATAGAGTCCTACATGGGACCATAGAGGAGTCCTCCACGGGGTCATCGAGGTGTCAGCCACAGGATCATAGAGGAGTCCTCGACGGGGTCATAGAGGAGTCAGCCACAGGATCATAGAGAAGTCCTCCACGGGGTCATAGAGGAGTCCTCCACGGGATCATAGAGGAGTCCTCCACGGAGTCATAGAGGAGTCCTCCACAGTACCAAAGAGGAGTCCTCCACAGAACCATAGACGAGTCCTCCAGGGTTCCATAGAGGAGTCTTCCACGGGATCATAGAGGAGTCCTCCACGGGATCTTAGAGGAGTCCTCCAGGGATCATAGAGGAGTCCTCCACAGGACTATGGAGTAGTCCACGATGGGGTCATAGAGGTGTCCGACATGGGACCATAGAGGAGTCCTCCACGGGTTCATAGAGGAGTCCTCCAAGGGATCGTAGTGGAGTCCTCCAGGGGGTCATAGAGGTGTCTGACACAGGACCATAGAGGAGTCCTCCATGTGATCGTAGTGGAGTCCTCCAGCAGACCATAGAGGAGTCAGCCATGGGATCTTAGAAGAGTCCTACACAGGATCATAGAGGAGTCCTCCACGGGATCATAGAGTAGTCTGCCACAGGATCATAGAGTCACGAACAGAAAGACCAACACGACAGAGTAGGCGTTACAAAGAGGCGGAAGGAGCGGCATGATAGAAAGGAGCTATGAAGGAAGGGATGAATCATAGGGTCACAGGGTAACAGGATCATGGGGGCATGGGGTCATAGAGTCACAGAGATCATAGGGTCACAGGGTAATAGGGTCACAGGGTCATAGAGCAATAGGGTCATAGTATCAGGAGTGATGGAGCAGCCCCGTAGCGACCACTTTCTTCCTTCTCTCCCTGCTTGTAAACTGGAGCAATGTTTTCCATCTTCCGCTCAGTTGGGGCCTCTCCAGATCCCCAGGATCAATGAGGAGTAACACAGCGAGGTCAGGCGCTGTCAGCCCTGGGATGAACTGGGCCCCATGGGCTGAGATGCACTGGAGTGGAGCAGTGAAATCCCTAACCACGCTGGGGGATTGGCTGGGACCTGATCCTCCCATAGGGCCCCATGGGTTGAGCTGATGGGTCCATTCCCACAGGGCCCCATGGGTTGAGCTGATGGGTTCATTCCCATAGGGCTCCATGGGTTGAACTGGTGGCAGTTTGCTCCCATAGGGCTCAATGGGTTGACCTGATGAACTATTTATTCCCATAGGGTTGAGCTGATGAATTATTTATTCCCTTAGGGCCCCATGGGTTGAGCTGGTGGCAGTTTGCTCCCACAGGGCTCCATGGGTTGAGCACCCCCCACCCCCGTCCCCGAATCACGCTGAAATTTCTTTTTTTATTTTTTTTTCCTCCTTAAAACTTTA
>NW_018364541.1:16567-21233 GCF_002078875.1 Numida meleagris | reverse complement strand
GGAATACGGCACACAAGGAACAGTATTAGGGGGAATATGGGATTGAGGTGCTGCTATTAGGAGGAATACGGGAGCGGGTGCTGCTATTGGGGGAATATGGGACCGAAGTGCTGCTATTCCAAGGAATATGGGACCCAGGTGCTGCTATTAGGAGAAATACAGGACCTAGGTGCCACTATTAAGGGGAATACTCGGGAGGGCAATATTAGGGGGAATATGTGATCTGGTGCTGCTATTAGGGGGAATACGAGACCCAGGTGCTGCTATTGGGGGAATATGGGATTCAGGTGCTGCTATTACAAGGAATGCGGGAGTGGGAGCTGCTATTGGGGGAATATGTTACCCAGGTGCTGCTATTAAGAGAAATATGGGAATGGGTGCTACTATTAGGGAGAATATGGGAGTGGGTGCTGTTATTGGGGGAATACAGGACCCAGCTGCTGCTATTAGGGGGAATATGGCACTCGGGCAGGCAATATTAAAGGGAATATGGGATTCAAGTGCTGCTACTAGGAGAAATATGGGACAGGCTGCTACTATTACAAGGAATACGGGACCAAGTGCTACTATTAGGAAAAATACGGCACTCGGGGGCTGCAATATTAGGGAGAATATGGGATTCAGGTGCTGCTATTAGGGGGAATATGGGAGTGGGTACTATTACTAGGAAGAATATGAGACCGAGGTGCTGCTATTACAAGGAATACAGGACCTAAGTACTGCTATTAGGAAGAATACTGGACCTAGGTGCTGCTATTAGGAGGAATAAGGCACTCGGGGTGCAATATTAGGGGGAATATGGGATCTGGTGCTCCTGTTAGAAGAAATATAGGACAGGCTGCTGCTATTAGAAAGAATACAAGACCGAGGTGCTGCTATTAGGGGGAATACAGCACTCGGGTGGCAATATTAGGGGGAATAGGGGATTCAGGTGCTGCTACTAGGAGGAATACGGGACCCAGGTGCTGCCATTAGGGGAATACAGGACCTAAGAAAAATACAGGCCATGGGTGCTTCTATTAGGTGGAATACAGCACTTGGAAGTGCTGTTAAGGGAACGGGGGACACAGGTGCTGCTATTGTGGGAAATATGGAAACCAGGAGCTGCTACTAGGGGGAATGTGGGACTCGGGGGCTGCCATTAGAGACAATACGGTAGAAAAATGTGTTGCTATTAGGGAAGTACGAGAGTTGTGTGCAGCTATTAGAGGGAATACGGCACACAGGCACTGCTTTTCGGGGGAATATGGGACTTGGGTGCTGCTACTAGGGAGAATACGTGACACAGGTGCTGCTCTTAGAGGGAATACAGCACACAGGCGCTGCTGTTAGAGAAAATATGGTATGAAAGCGGCTGCTATTACAGGGAATACGGGACCCAGCTCCTGCTGTTAGGGGGAATATGGCACCTGGGTGCTGCCATAAACGGGAATATGGGACTCGGGTGCTGCTATTAGGAGCATTACAGTATAAAACATGCTATTACAGAAAATGTGGTAAGAAAAATGCTACTATTACAAGGACTATGGGATTTGGGTGCTGCTATTAGGGAGAATACAGGACATAGGCGCTGCTATTAGGAGGAATACGGTGCTTAAGGGTGCTACTAGAAGAGTGGCGTATAAAAGGTGCAGCTATTAGGGGGAATACGGGATGCAGGTCCTGCTATTAGGGGGAATATGACACCTGGGTGTTGCCCTTAAGGGGAATATGGGAATCAGGTGCTGCTATTAGGAGCATTACGGTATAAAAAATGCTACTATTAGAGAAAACGCGGTACTTAAAGTGCTGCTATTACAGCAACTACGGGTCTTGGGTGCTGCTATTAGGGAGAATACAGAACACAGGTACTGCTATTATGAAAAATATGGGCCCCGGGTGCTGCTATTAGGAGGAATACGGGACCTGGGTGCAGCCATTAGTAAGAATTTGATATAAGAGGTGCTGCTATTACAATGAATACAGTACCAAAAGCGCTGCTGTTAGGAGGAATACAGGACTCAAATGCTGCTATTAGGAAGAATACGGGACTTAGGTGCTGCTATTATAGGGAATACGGGACTCAGATGCTGCTATTCTAGGGAATACGGGACCCAGAAGCTGCTATTAGGAGGAATTCGGGACTCAGGTCCTGCTATTAGGAAGAATACGGCAACTACGCGCCACTGTTAGGGGGAACACTTCCAGCTGCTGCTATTAGGGGAAATACAGGAGCCAAGTGCTTCTATTAGGAGAAGTACGGGAGCCAGGCGCTGCTACGAGCCCTTGTATTAGGAGCATTACGGGAGCAGAGCCCCCTGTATTAGGAGCATTACAGTACGGGACCTCCCCATTCATTGGGCCACCGCAGTGCGCCCCTATTAGGAGCATTACGGGAGCCCACTATGGGGGATGCCAATGAGAGGGGATTTTTGGGGCCAAAAAAGGGGATTTTGGGGACAAAGGGAGGACCTGGAGGACCAAAAAGTGGATTTGGGGACACTGGGGGGGGGGGATTTAGGGTTAAAAAGGGGAAATTTGGGGACACCAGGGCAGATTTGGGGCCAAAAGAGCAGATTTTGGGGGCGAAAATGGGGATTTGGGGCCAAATAAAAAGGGAATTTGNGGGACTGGGAGGAACTGGGGGGGGCACTGGGAGATACTGGGAGGGACTGGAAGGGACTGGGAGGGCGCTGTGGGGGGGGCACTGGGAGATACTGGGAGGGAGTGGGAGGGCACTGGAACTGGGAAGAACTGGGAGGTACTGGGAGATACTGGGAAGAACTGGGGAAGCACTGGGAGAGACTGGGAGGCACTGGGAGGTACCGGGAGGGCGCTGGGGGGGCACTGGGAGATACTGGTGGATACTGAGATGTACTGGGAGTCTCTGGGAGATACTGGGAGTGATTGGGAGGCACTGGGAAGAACTGGGAGGAACTAGGATTAACTGGGAGATACTGGGAGGCACTGGGGGGTACTGGGAGACACTGGGAAGAACTGGGAGTAACTGGGAGAGACGGGGTACTGGGAGGCACTGGGAGGGACTGGATGGATGCTGGGAGGCACTGGAAAGGTACTGGGAGGAACTGGGAGAAACTGGGAGGGCTGTGGGGGCCACTGGGAGTAACTGGGAGGTACTGGGAGGAACTGGAGATATCCGTGCCTCAGTTTCCCCCATTGGGAAGCACTGGGGGGCACTGGGAGAATACTGGGATGTACTGGGAGGATACTGGGAGGCACTGGAAAGCACTGGGAGGATACTGGGAGGTACTGGGAGATACTGGGTGGCACTGGGAGGCACTGGGAGGATACTGGGAGGTACTGGGAGGTACTGGGGGGCACTGGGAGGATACTGGGATGTACTGGGAGGATACTAGGAGGCACTGGAAGGCACTGGGTGGATACTGGCAGGCACTGGGAGATACTGGGATGTACTGGGACATACTGCGAAGCACTGGGAGGATACTGGGTGGTACTGGGAAGCACTGGGAAATACTCAGTGGTACTGAGAGGCATTGGGAGGATACTGGGAGGTACTGGCAAAGTACTAGGAGAAACTGCGAGGCACTGGGAGGTACTGGGAGGCACTGGGAGGAACTGGGAGCTACTGGAGGAATGTGTGCCTCAGTTTCCCCAACTGGGAGATACTGGGAGGCACTGGATGGTACTGGGAGATACTGGGAAAAACTGGGAGGCACTGGGAGATACTGGGAGGCACTGGGAGGAACTGAGAAGCACTGGGAAGAACTGGGAGGTAGTGGAGGGATCTGTGCCTCAGTTTCCCCCGCTAGGAGGGACTGCGGGCACTGGGAGAGACTGGAAGGAACTGGGAGATACTGGGACGACATTAGAAAGGAGCAGGGATCACCGGGAGATACTGGGAGAGACTGGGAAGGACTGGAGAGCTGTGTGCCTCAGTTTCCCCACGAGGAGGAACTGGAGAGCACTGGGAGGCACTGGGAGTCTACTGGGTGGTACTGGGAGGCACTGGGAGGCACTGGGGGGCACTGGGAGATTCTGGGAGATACTGGGAAGCACTGGGAGGTACTGGAGGAATCTGTGCCTCAGTTTCCCCCACTGGGAGGGACTGGGGGCACTGGGAAACACTGGAAGGAACTGGGAGATACTGGGATGATGGTAGAAGGGAAAGGGAGATCTCTGGGACATACTGGGAGATACTGGGAGGGATTGGGAAGGACTGGAGAGCTGTGTGCCTCAGTTTCCCCCACTGGGAGGGACTGGGGAGCAGTGCAAGGTACTGGGAGGCACTGGGAGGGACTGGAAGGGACTGAAGGAATCTGTGCCTCAGTTTCCCTAACTGGGAGGGACTGGAGAGCACTGGGAGGGACTGGGAAGCACTGGAAGCATACTGGGAGGTACTGGGAGAAACTGGGAGGATGTGTGCCTCAGTTTCCACCACTGGGTGGGACTGGGGGGGTACTGGGTGATACTAGGTGGTACTGGGAGGCACTAGGGGGCACTGGGAGGAACCAGCGTCCCAGCAACGCTCTGTGCGCCTCAGTTTCCCCCACTGGAACTCACTGGAAAGGACTGGGATGCACTGGGAGGGGCTGGAGGAGCGTGTGCCTCAGTTTCCCCAACTGGGAGGAGCTGGGACAGACTGAGAGAATACTGGGAGTATACTGGAGGCCACTGGGAGGCACCGGGGTCCCAGCAGCGCTCTGTG
>NW_018364541.1:8621-10831 GCF_002078875.1 Numida meleagris | reverse complement strand
GGGGGGGGGAACACGTGAACGCACGGTGTGACACGGCAAAGACACGCAATGACACGGGAGTGACATGGGAATGACACGGCAATGACACGCCATGACATGGCAAGGACATGGGAATGCCACACCGTGACATGGCAATGACATGCCATGACATGGGACTGACACGGGAATGACACGCAACCACATGCCATGACACGACAATGACATGCCAATAACACGCCATGACACGCTGTGACACACAATGACGCATGACACGCCAGCAACATGCCAGTGACATACAATGACATGCCAAGGACAGGCCAACCACACACCATGAGACGCCAAACACACGCAATGACACACAGTGACATGCCAATGACACACTATGACATGCAATGACATGCCATGACATGCCAATGAGATGCTATGGCACACCACAACACGCCATGACACGCCAATGACACGCTATGACGCACAACATGCAATAACACACCATGACATGCCAACAACATGCAAAGACAATGACACGCAATGACACGCCAATAACAGGCCAAACACACGCCTGCGTGCCGCGTAGGTCCTTATGGGTGGTATTGGGTTGGCATGGGTCATCATGGGCTGACATGGAGCGAGTACACGCACCTTGACACGTGTCATGTGTTGTTATGTGTCATCATGGGACATCAAGTGTCATCCTGACACAACTCAACACGCGTCATGTGTCGTCGTGTGTCATCACGGGTTGTCATGAAGTGACCACACGCACCTCGCCATGTGTCACGGGTCATCATGTGTCACCTTGGTGCCACTACATTCTTCTCAACATGCGTCATGTCGTCACGGGTCGTCATGAATTGTCATGGATCAACATAAAGCAACTACACGCAAGTCAACATGCATCATGGGTCATCACATGTGGTCATGGGTCAACACAGAGCAATTACACACAGCTCAACGTGCGTCACGTGTCAACATGTGTCATGTATGTTGTCATGTGTCGCCATGGGTCACTACGGGCTGTCATGGGCCCACATGGGTTGCCATGGGTTGTCATGGCTCAACATGTGTTGTCATGTGTCGTCATGTGTTGACATGGGTCTTCATGGGTCAACATGCTGGCATGAAGTCACTACACGCACCTCAACACGCGTCATGTGCCAACACGTGTCGTCATGTGTTGCCATAGCCCATCATGGGTCGTCATGTGTCTACATGGGTCAGCATGGGCTGTCATGCACTGACACAGCTCAACACACGCCATCATGGGACATCATATGTTGACACGTGGAAACTACACACACCTTGACACGCATCATGTGCCATTATGTGTGAACCTGGTGCAGCCACACGCACGTCAACATGCATCACGGGTCATCATATGTCGTCGTGGGTCATCACATGTGGTCATGGGTCAACATAAGGCAACTACAGGCAGGTCAACATGCGTCATGTGTCAACATGTGTCATGTATGTTGGCATGGGTCACCACGGGCCTTCATGGCTCAACATGGGCGAGCATGTGTCATCACGTGTCATCATGTGTCGTCATGCGTTGACATGGGTCTTCATGGGTCAACATGTGCTGACATGAAGTCACTACACACACCTCCACACGTGTCATGTGTCAACATGTGTTGTCAAAGGCCATCATGGGTCATCATGTGTCTACATGGGTCAGCATGGGTCGTCAGGTGTTGACATGAAGCAACTACACGCACCTCAATGCACGTCACGTGGCGTCACGTGACATCACATGACATCACATATCCACCTGACACACACACACGCCTTGTCACGTGTCATCACACATCATCACGACATCACGTGTCACAACACGCTTACACAAGCCTCAGCAGACATCACGTGTAGTCACGTGTCACCCCGACACGCTTAGGCCTTCGATATGGTCACAAGGCATCATGTGTCATCACATGTCATCATGTGTTGTCATGTGTCACCCTGCCAAGCTTAAGCTCTCAATATGAATCACCTGCCACCCTGGGTCCTCACGCATTGTCACATGTTGCCACGTGTAGTCATGTGTCACCCCAACACATTTAGGCCCTCAACATGGGTCACGTGTCTCCACGTGCTGTCACATGTCATCACGTGTCACCCAGACACGCTTAGGTCCTCAATATGGGTCACATGCCTCCATGTGTCATCACGTGTTATCACGTGTCACCCTCACACACTTAGGCCTTCAGTATGGGTCACGTCTCCGTGCGTCATCG
>NW_018364541.1:0-1804 GCF_002078875.1 Numida meleagris | reverse complement strand
CCCCATCTCCCTCCCGCTCGTGGCGCAGCTGCAGCCGGAAGCGGAAGCGCGGAGCCACGTGACGCGGAAGCGGAGCCAATGGCGAGCGGGGGCGCGCGGAGAGGGGCGGTGCGTCACGTGACGGTGGGAGTGGGGCTCGGCGCAGGGGATGCAAATGAGGCCGTCACGTGGCGCGCCGCCACCGCCTCCGGTTGGAGGGCGGAGCCCGGGCCGAAGGGCACGTGATCGCGGGGGGCGGGGTTATGCCTGAAAGCAGCACCTAGAGAGAGCGCTGAGAACTGCGGCCCCATTTAGGGACCCCAAAAAAACCCCTAGGGGACCCCCGCCCTATAGAGGACTCCAAAACCCCATAGGGATCTTTCTGCCCCCTAGGGGACCCCAGCCCCATAGGGGACCCCAAAACCTCAGAGGGGACCCCAGCCCCAGAGGGGACCCCAAAACCCCATAGGAGTCCCCAAAACCCCATAGGGGCAACCAAAACTCCATAGGGATCCCTCAGCCCCATAGATATCCCCCAGCCCCATAGGGGACCGCAAAACCCCATTTGAGTCCCCAAAGCCCTATAGGGGACCCCAAAACCCCATAGGGATCCTCAGCTACAGAGTCCCCAAAACCCCATGGGGACCCCAAAACCCCACACAGACCGCACTGAGCCCCATAGGGATCATCACTGGGAACCCCAAAAACCCATAGGGACCCCACAAACCCCCTAGGGCCCCCCAACCCCCCCAGGGACACCGAAACCCCACAGAGACCCCACTGAGCCCCACAGTGACCCCAGAGAGGAACCCCCAAAACCCCACAGTGCCCCTCCAAACCCCCTAGGGACCCCAATCCCCCAGAGCCCCACAGGGACCCTCAAAAACTCCACAGAGACCCCACTGAGCCCCATAGGGACCCCTCAAACCCCACAGGGGCCCCCAAAAACCCTACAGAGACCCACTGGGACCCTCATAGGGAATCCCAAGCCCCACAGAGCCCCATAGGAAGCCCCCAAATCCCACAGAGACCCCACAAACTACATAGGGAACCCCAAATCCCACAGAGACCCCACAGAGCCCCACAGGGAACCCCAAACCCCATAGGGTCCCCAAAACCCCACAGAGCCCCATAGGAATCATCACAGGGATCCCCCAAACCCATAGTGACCCCAAACCCCATAGAGAACATCCCAAACCCCACAGAGGACCCCATAGAGACCCATAGGGACCAGAATAGGGACCCCCCCAAAACCCCACAGGGACCCCGAAAAAACCCCACGGAGACCCCACAAACCTCATAGGGACCCCTCACAACCCTAGAGAGACCCTACAAAGCCCCATAGGGACTCCTCAAGCCCCACAGGGACCCCCAAAAAACCCCATTGAGACCCTCCAGAGCCCCATAGGGAACCCTCAAACACCATAGGGACCCCACAACCCCCCCCCAGAATCCCCAAACCCCACAGAGACTCCTCATAGGGACCCCCCGCAACCCTACAGAGACCCTACAAAGCCCCATAGGGACTCCTCAAGCCCCACAGGGACCCCCAAAAAACCCCATTGAGACCCTCCAGAGCCCCATAGGGAGCCCCAAAAAAACCCAGAGACCACACAGAGCCCCACAGGGACCCCATAGAGGGACCCCCAAAACCCCACAGTGACCCCCCACGACCCCCTAGGGCCCCCCAAACCCCCCAGAGCCCCATAGGGAAACCACAAACCCCATAAGGACCCCACTGAGCCCCATAGGGAACCCCCAAACCCCACAGAGACCCCATTGAGCCCTACAGGGACCCCATAGAGGAATCCCCAAAACCCCACAG